>NW_026867481.1:289290-417630 GCF_020745735.1 Hemiscyllium ocellatum | reverse complement strand
AAAATCCCAGTTATCCTGAGGTGAAGAGCTGGCGAAAGTCCATTGTTTTACTCTTCACCATCTATGGAAGCTTCATCCTGTTGTGGATGACATATGTGGTGGATTTTCTCTGTAAAATTATGACCAAATCTTATTCCTCATGTTCCAATTTCAATGATTCAAGATCCATTCAGCAAGAAAGTGGAAGCATATTTCAATTCCATCGCTGTTGCACCAACCTATGAATTTATGCTGAGACCCAGATAAATACAGAATATAGTTGAAGAATGCAGCAAAGAATCTTTGGAAAATATTTGTGACGTTAATAGGAAAGGTGTGGGTAATCCAATCAATTACCGAATTGTACTTTTTTCATTGCAATATTTACATTTACCCTGGTAATATAAGGCCCAAGATCCTCAGATGTTGAGGAAAACGAGTGCTACATAACATTATTTTTCACTTTTGTGGCAGAAAATGAAAGTTGTAATAGATGGGAAAAAGCGCAGCCAATTTGTGATTGAAAGTTGGGCAATAATCTCTTCAATTCCTTCTCAATCACCCCTTTTAGGTACTCCCTTAATAGTGTGACAGAAAAAAAGCACCACAACGTGATTCGGCCATCATATTTATCACTGATGTAAAGAGATTTGTGATCTGGCCTGCACAGCGTTCTACAACATTGAGGTCCATACATTCCCCCACAGCCCATTTCTGAAACATCTCCCGTTTACTCAAATGTTATGCCTTCAGTTCCTAATCTTTCCTACTATTAGAAAGTCCTCTCTAAAAATATTCGAACTTGGCCTCTCAATGTTCTGTTAGTTTAAGGTAGGTTCCATCTCATTTTTCTAATCTCCCTCGATTAAATACCTAGATTCTTCAAACATTTGTTCGTGTGACAAGGCTCTTATCCCCGAGATCATTTTGCACTCCACATTGGAATTCTTGCAAGGCCATCACATACTTCCTGCGATACAGAACTCAAAAGTGTTCACAATATTCCAATACGGTCTGACCTGAGCATTATACAGCGTCTGTACTACATCCCAGTTATTGTGTTCCAGCCCTCTTCCAAGCAATGCAAACGTTGAATTCGTCTTCCTGAAATTTCACGTTCCTTTGAGGAGAATCCTAAACTAGTGCACCGATGCGTGCTTGTGCTTCAGATGTCCAAAGCTTTTAGAATGCAGTGCATGCCTTTATTCTTCAAATCAAAGTGCAAAACCCCACATTTTCAACGTTATATACCAGCTGTCATTTCTTTGTTCACTGTGCGATCCTTCTGGAATCGTCATGCTTCTTTCTTAGCTCGCCAGCATTAGATTAGATTACCTACTGTATGGAAACAGGTCCTTCTGTCCAACAAGTCCACACTGATCCTTCGCAGAGTAACCCACCCAGACCCATTCCCCTAACTTCTACTCACCACTGACACTATGGGCAATTTAGCATGGCCAATTCACCTGGCCTGCCCATCATTGGATTATGGGAGGAAACAAAAACATCCGGAGGAAACCCACGCTGACACAGGAAAAACTCCACACAGACAGTTGCCCAATACTGGAATTGAATCCAGGTCCCAAGTGTTGTGAGACAGCAGTGCTAACCACTGGGCTACCGTGCCGCCCCTTGATCCACGACCTATCTGTGTTGTATGCAAACTTTGCAAGAAGTGCTGTCAGTTTCTTCATTCATATTATTAAAATATAATGTGATTGTTTGTGGTCCAAACATTTAACCCTGTAGAACTCCACGAGACATCGTCTGTCATCCCGATAGCTACCCCTTTATCTACAATCTTTGTTTTCTACGGGTCAGGCAATCTGTCCATGGAAGTGACTTGCACCAATCCCCGTTAATTTTCTTTTTTTAATTTGGGTTGTTTGTTCCTTTAGTTGCAGATTTGTTCTCAGACGTTTTAGCACCACGCTAGCTCACATCATCAGTGAGCCTCCGATGGCATGCTGGTGTGCTGTCCCGCTTGCTATTTATGAGACTTGGTGCGTTGTGTTGAATGATATCACTTCCGGTTCTTTTTCTGTGAGGTTGATAAATGGGTGGAAATAGATACGTTTGCTAATGGACTTCCAGATTGAATCCCAGGCCTCTCGGAATTCCCGTGCATGTCATTGTTTAGTCTGTCCCAAGAAGGATGACTTATCAGAGTCAAGCTGGTGACGCTCTTCGTCTGTGTGTTTGAATACTGGTGATAGCTGGTCATGGCAGCATGTTGGTGCTCATGGATCCTGGTGGCTAGTTGCCTGCTCGTCTATCCAATCTAATGTTTTATCTAGACCTTGCAAGGTATTTGATAATGACAATCATTCTGCTGCTTGTTGGTATAGGGTTTGTTAACTTCATTAGGAGCTGTGTCAGTGTGGTAGTAGATTTGTGAAATATTCTGATGCCTAGGGGCTGGGGTAATCTGGTCGTCATCTCCAAGATGTATGTAAGGTATGGCAGTGTGGCTCGAGTCTCTGGGTGCGTTGTGTCTTCCTGTTTACGTCTGTTGTGTACAAATCGATAGGCTGCACTTATTGGGTACTTGTACCTGAATACTTTGTGTCGGTGTTTTTCCTCGACTTCTTGGAGGTCCTGCGTGCTGCAGTGTGTTGTGGCACTTTTAACTAATGTCCTGATGCAGCTACACTTTTGAATGTTTTCTGCTGGAGTTGAGTGTACGTTAAGTTGTGTGGTTTTCCTGTGAGCGCTGGTCTGCAGTTTTCGTTTGTCTTCTTGTTCTAATGTGACGTCGATGAAGTGGAGGCTTTTATTATTATCTTTCTCACTGGGAACTTTACAATGGTAAGGACGTTGTGTCTGTGTTGTAAGCGCCTTCTAAATCGGTTACATCTAATTCAAGCAACTCTCCCTCAATCTGCAAGATGATTTTATCTGATAGTATAGTCACTATCCAATAAGATTGCCTTTAACTTAAATTTTGCTATTCAGGCGTTATTGTGTACCGCCAAATCCAGAATTATCTGTAGAAAATGGGCTCTACCACAAGGGACTCTAAAAGCAATAACTCGTAGATATTCAAGGATTTAGTTCCTTGGGTTTCGTGATCAATGTATCTTTCCCGCTCCGACTGCGTACTTAAATCACTCATTGTTGTTGTAATTGTGCTTTTCTTACATGCCTTCTCCATTATCCAGATTTATATTCTGCTCAGGAACGGCCTGTCCAATAACTCCATCAGGGGGTCTTTTCTTTTGTTGTTTCTCATATCTACCCAAACTCATTCAATGCTTCCGAACCCACAATCAATTATAGTTCTTGATTTAAGTTCATTTCTTACAAAGAAGAAAATCCTGCTACTCTGCCCATTTGTCTGTCCTTCCAATATCTTTGGATCTTTCGTGCTCAGCACTGATCCCCTTGTAACCAAGTGTATGTGATACCCATAACATCCTACTCGCCAATTTCAACCCCTGTGTTACAAGCTCACTTAGATTATTTTGTATATTGTGCGCCCTAAGTCCTGCATTAAGTGCACCATCTTAGCATTGTCCCCTTGTCTATTGTAGTTATATTCCTGATAGTTTTCACAATCTCTCTGCTCTATTGCAGTATATGGATACTTTGGTCATCTCTGCTGAGCCCAACCCCCTTTTCGTTTTTGTTTTCGCCAATTATCTATGCAAACGAATCCATGCACGCTTTTTCACCATGCATTCATGCCAACTGCAGAGGAAACAATATCCACGACTGAATGTGCAGCTTTCTATACTTTACTGCATACTTTACGCCCCCATTATTTCCAATCATATGTTGGAAAGTACCTGGACGTACTCGAAACGTGAAGGAGCTTGTGGCTTCGAGACACGTAGCATCCATGCTCCATATCACAAGAAATGACAACCTCCTGGAAAGGAATTGCAAATTGAGTTTCATTGTTTTCAGACAAATTACGAATTGATTTCAAATTATAACCACGCATTGAGAATGCAACTATCATCTTTTGTGTGCAAAACGGTCATTGAAATCAGGAGGCTACCTATTCAGATCTATGCCTGTTTTGCAAGGTGTCAATTTTTAGCATCTAATTGTGTACATCAATCCCTAAACTAATACATATTATCAAAATAAGACGTCAAACTGTTTTGATTCTTATTGTTTGCAAATTATTCTCGGCACCTTTTGAGAATAAATATTCACGAAGGAAGTCGTGGCCTCAAAGGCAACTTAATAGTTGGTAATATCACAGTAAGTCGGAACAAAAGGATAGAGGTAGGCCAATCGAGTCTGCCCCGACCCTAAGTGAAACCATGTCTGTATTCATAATCCTCAACTCCACCTTCACAGTTTTGAATGTACATAAGCCTCTGAAACGCTTGCATTCAAGAATTCCACAGACTCCCTACCATTTTAGGAAAAAAAATCCACCTCACCTCTGTCTTAAATGTGTAATGCTTTATTTGTAAATTCATGCCCTTTGGTTCTTGACTCTCGCACAAGGAGAAACAACTCTTCGGTAAGTTCCTTTTCCACTTCACAAACAATCTTCAATATTCCATTGAAGTCGCCGCTCATCTTCTAATATCTGATGAGTTAAGTCTCTAAATTACTCAAACACTCCTCACAAGAAAGCACTTCTACCCCATTGTGTGTTACTGATGCTTGGCATTGTTTTAGCGAAATCTGACGATGCTACAACTTACTTCCCAGTGAAATAAAAATCAACATTTCATTTGTCTTCCGTATAAACAACTGAAATTTGATACCAGCAATTTCTGTGATGAAGTATCCCCAATTCTATCGCTTCCAAAGCATTCAACAAGCTGTGTCAAATTAAATGATGCTCAAGCAATCAGATTACATTCAAAGGATGAAATAGATAGATTTATAATTATGAAGGGAATTGAGAGTCGTGAATATGAGCAGGAATGTGAAGATGAAAACTATCGATCAGACATGATCTCATTCAATGGTGCAGTAGACTCAATTGGCCGAATTTCCGATGTCTGCTCCTTTTTTTTTAATTGCCTCATGATCTTATCATGGATAAGTGCAGTCGTGCACATGTTTTACATTTCTCTTTTTGCAAGACTGCACCTGTGCCTGTGTTTCTTTTTTTTCACATTGCATCAGTCTGCAGAAAGGTAACTGATAGTGTGTGTGTCTGCGCTTTCGTGCAATTATGTGCATCTGTGTACTTAACTTTCAATACTTTTTAATTTTAACTCATATGCCACACAATGTCTCGCGCTATGTCTGTGTGCATTTTTGTGTTTTTTTTTGCACAGTTTAGCTGTATTGGGTAGCATGTGCATCATTGCGTGTGATAAATGTGTGTTCCTGAGGATATTGTTCTGCCTGTGTGTCTGTGTGAATAGTATGCCTGCGTCCTTTTGTGTTAAGTACTTTTTATATAAATGTTCAAGTTCCTTTGTTCGTGTGTCTTTGTGCATAGTAATTTTAGTGTTTCTGATGAATAACCAACTCGATATGTGCGTGGGAATGGGTGACAATATTTGTTCACGGTGGTCAATTTCTTTTTTTGCCTGTCTTAGGTCAAGTGTATTATTTTCTTTTCTCAAAAAAAGTGTTATGCCAGGTATCTGCTAAACACATAGGCGTTTTCATAACGTTTCTCCAAGATTCTTCCTCTGAAGTAATGCAATAACATTTTCTTCATTCGCTCATGAGATGAGGTTATTGATGACTCGAACAGCATTTAGTATCGATGTCTCATTCCTTTTGTATCAATGTTCATGAAGCATAACTCAACGTTGTCTGCATCTGAATTTTAATGTTGCGCATGTGTGGTTTTATATGTGTTTGCCTCCTTGTGCATTTTCGTATTTTTAAGGCACGTTGCTTTGTTTTTTTTTCGTGTAGGTTACATCGAAGGCATGACCCTTTGCTCCCCCACCCCTCCTCCGCCAAACCTTTCTGGTGAAACATGTGAAGGGGAATTCCAGTCGAACGGAAGATAACTGCATTCTTCGAGTTCCTACTAATCCATGTTTTCTCCAGGCAGTTATCTGAATTTTGTTTATGGAGCCAAGACTGGAAACATTGACGTGAAACACTCCCTCAGTTATTCCAAATTTTTACGAAGTTTCTGCTCCACTATTTATTTCCAATCTCCATTTCCATTGAATTGTTATCTGCCTGTTATATTTGTGCTGCTGCTTTTACTTTCAGAGATGATTAGCAGACTCCTTGTCAGAACTCTTGACAATCAGAGAGACTATACAGTGGGACAAAACTGCAGGTGACCAGGTCTTAATCTGAAACTCAATTCAATATTTGGTGTCTGCACCTGGGATTACACAGTTGGAAGCGAACTATTACATCAGGAAGTGTCATTCAACCCATAGGAGACTCTTCTAGTGGAAACTGTCAATCGGCAGCAGCCACGCGGATATTCCGCACCTGACTTCTGTTCATAATTCTCATTGTCGGTAAGAAATAGTCCATTGTTTTCGTGCTCAAAATATAAGTGCATAATTATTCGAGTGAAGTTTTCATTACAGTGTTTTCTTCCTTCTGAACATGTTACAAAACAGGATGACGGTAATTACATAACTCAGTCTCAGCCTTCTGAGAGTAGGAGACAGCGTGAAGCAATGACTCTGAGATGCACCTCCAGTACAACAGAAAGCATCTATTATCTGTATTGGTAACGGCAACAACTAGATAAGGAGCTTCTCTGCAGAACTCAGAACCAGAATAAAACTCACCAGTTTAACCATTTTGGGGCGGCAGCTGATGACAATGCCGTATATGTCCGAGCTTTCATCCTCAAAATAATAGAAAAAATATCTGAACTCTTTACAAAATTGCTGAAAACTTTCTGTGGTTCTCCCTCATAGAGATGTGTGGTTTGTTCAGAATCACAAAAAAACTTCAACTCCAAAGTAAAGCACAGCATTTAGCGGTCAGTGGCAGGGCTATCACGAAACCAAAGTATCCTGGAATCAATCTGTCACAGATATTTTTGCAGAAGAGCCTGAAATATCCAAGACCCTAAAAGAGACATTACCGATTCTATCACACTGTTAAACCGCCCGTCCAGCATGCATCAGCACGTTTTATATTTCCTCTTACCATCATAATTTCAAGAAAACAAAACCGTTGAATCATCTATTTCAGAATAGTGTTTTCAGCCCATCAGGAGTATACCCGAAAAAATACGCTGATTCTATACTTTGCAGCACGAAACTCAACTCTCCTCCAAGTTATGTTTGGATAATTTTGAATTTCCCGACCTCAACTCAAGCAACCACTCTCTGGGTGATTTCTTTTTACCCGAAATCCCCTCTGAGCCACCTGTCTTTCATTTTAAAATGATGCCTCATTTTAACTCATCGTCCAACTGAGGGGAATAGCTGCTTTGTATCCATTCTATCCATACTCCCACTAAGTTATACTAACTCTGGTCTACCTCGACTGCGATCATATTACTCCCAAAGAGAAGTGAAATACCCATAATACTCCAGCTGTGACCCAACCAAAGTCCTGCACAGCTTCAATATAACCTCACTGCTGTTGTAATATATGCTTCCAATCATAAAGGCAAGAGTCCCCTTTGCCTTCTAAACTGCCTGAAGAAACTTCCATGTTGTCTTCAGCGATCTGTCGACAAACACACCAAGATTCCTCGTTCCTCTGAGATTCCAAGTTTCCTAACATTCATTTAACATTTCCTTGTCTTTATTTGCTTCTTTCGAAATATATCCTTTCATAATTATTTTGGGACAATTCACATCTGCTACTGTTCTACTACATGATCAATCTGTTTATATCCGCCTTTAAACTATGACTTTAATGCTTGCTGTCAACCAACCAGCCAAGTTTTCAATCATTGCAAACTTAGCTACCAATTCCCTCATCCACCCCCCACATTCTCATTTATATAGATTGTACATGCAGCAAGCAATAAGGAACCCACAACCGAAAGCTGGTTTGGGAACATTGGTAGCGGCATCATCACACAAATGACCTTCTACCATCACGTGTATTTTGAATGTGTAAGTGCGATAATTAATTAGAATGATCAACGTGTTCCATGATCACTTACTCATGCAATGTCTTCTCATTCTATTTCTACTGGAGTCCATCAGACATCCATTCCCACACACAATCTTTAACGCCCCGAGCAGCTTACGTGTGACTCAAGCAAATATTTAGCGCAAGGGTATACTGTAATCGTGCTTTTCAGGGGCGAATAGCTACCTGCATTAACTTAATGGATATACCTACTTTTGCAACAGCTCCTTAATTCTAAGGGCTTGGGTAGGACACTTTTAGCTGTTTATCTCCTTGTTTATCCTTACTAATGTATGATTCTGGAGGTATAACATTGGGTTTATCCATTGTGTAATTCACTAATATATATGCAAACAAATGATGTAGGAGCAGAATGAGACCATACTGCTCTTCCACTCAATAAAATCACGACTGATCTCTTGTCCTCGAATGCCATTCACATTTCAATTCCCAGCAGATAGAAATTCTGGATTGATTATATTGGAAATAAATGGGGATTTTACCTGATGGATGGATTGAAGAAGAAAGGAGTTCTCAGGGGTTTTTGTGACACATGTTGACATTTATCAATCGGTCAATCGCTAGAAAGTCTTTCGGAGAAGTTTTGCATGTTCTGCTTCTGAATGAAAATGATGTCACCTTGAACGCGTTCTGCTCAATCCAATGTGAACTCTGTATTGACATGACTCTGTATGGCTGCAGATGTTTTGATTGAAACATAACATGTTTCATATCTTTGCCGGAAATTGCTTTAAACAGATCAATCAGTCAAAAGAAGTGGATAAAAAAAAAACCAGAATCCCATTGAGAGAAAACATATGAAATCCAGTTGTCTGAACAGGACAGTGGGTTTAAGTAAATTTCCGTACACTCAGATTCAAAATGTTTCAATTCCGAACGTAACTGCATGCAATAATAACCCAACCATCACTGGTAAGCTCGCTAATGCCTCACTAAATCTGACGACTGAGTAAACTCTCTCCCACTGTGGGATCAGGTAAATGTTCTTGCTCTGTCACCAGTTTAAGCTTATTTTTAAAAAGCTGTTGTTTCAATCAGTTCACATAAACTACCGAATATTTTTGTTGGCCAGTTAGTGTGTGTACAGTCAAGATAATCGTGAAAACGCCTGATTGGAATAGGCGAGCAGTCACTACCAGTATGAATTCAGAGATTCAGAAGTACTTGTGGAGAAAGCATACACCTTCCTTCTCACACTGCCAAATTCATTCTCAATCTCTCACACATACTAAGGTGCACTGTATCTCTCTCATATTCTTTTCATCAAATGTACTCCCAGAAAAGCTCTGACTCACTCACAAGGAAATACAAACTCTCTTTATCTCACAAACACAAATTATCTTTGATTCACACTCACTCTCACACTGTAATAATAATTCTCAGACCAGCTCTCAGGTTCACATATATTCTCTCACAATCACATTGTCAAATTCTCACACAGTCAAACTCGCTGTCGATAAGCATCACAATGATAGTGTTGGAGAATTAGAGGCACAAATGTTCCAAACCGTTGCTCCCACACTCTGGAAGAGCAACTTTCATATTGCCACTTTCCAAATATGTGTCAAATTGTCAAAACGATTGGGAACTGATTGCGGATTTCCCAGCTTTGAAGAGCGTGATTCTGCAGTGAAACAAATTAATTGATAAGGAGCTGGAAGATATTTAATATCATTTCGAAAGAGGATTTGGGAGTTTTCGAAATGTTAATATATGGAAGGCTTCTGGAAGTTTCGGAGAGTACGATTACAAGAATCATTCCGTTCAGAGAAAGCAATGCTCCTGAAGACTGAAAGGCCTCCTTCTGTGACTGGCAGATGCCGATTCTTCGGGGAATATTAAGGACTATTGCGGCAGAAGTCAGTCGTTCAGTTTTTGCTTCTCTGGCTTTACAACTGAAGTAAAAAAGAACAGAAGCTGCAATAAAGGCCGAGTTCGCTGCAAAACGCCAGTGTTTGTTGTATCTTGATAACCGCTAACATTGCATCACTGTGTGGCAATGGGCATCAAATTCCAAAAGCAAAACGTTGGTAGATGTCTATAAGTGTCTCCCTGTTGTGTATATCGCTGTTTTTATTATTAGTTGTGCATCTAGAAGTTTATCTATTGATATGTCTCTTTCAAGTATCCGTGTGTAAGTGTCTGCGTCGGTGTTGGCTGCGAATTCATTTCTGTCTGCAATGAAATATTACCAATCTGGGGATTCAATGAATCAAAATGATTAAATAAAAGCAATCGTTCCCCGTGTTTCTCTTCTGTTCAAAGTAATGAACTGTTACCATCCGCTGATGGCTTGGTGTCACTGCACTATCATTCGGGATTTAGACAGGGAGAAGGTGGTAAAGCACAGCACTCTCCAAACTGACAGTAGTATCAACTCAAATAGAGGATTTCTGAGAGCCGCTCACCGAGTGACAAGAAACTGCTTAGTTTAATTGTTTGTTCTTGTTCATATCCAGTTGTTTTTCAATATATATTCGGAGAAATGTGGAGGTCGTGGGGAAAATGCTCACAAACCTTGGAGTGAAATGTTTACTTGAATTTCTGGAATAACATTATCCGTACCCACAGTATTAGTTGAGTTCCTTATTGTGGTCTAATGTTGGCCCACTGGTTGTCTGGAAATTTCTTGTCCATGGATCACCCCTTGCTTCCTTTCGAACAAGATAAAATGATGCAACGTAAAGAACAGTCATTTTGGACTGGAGACGTTCCATCTGTTGGTCTGACATGCTTCCGTTGAAATTCTAACCTTTATCCCCATCATGTCGATTGTATAGTGGGTAACAAAAATAATAAAACCGCCCTTCTTATTATTGAAGGCACAGATCTAAAGCTTCGTCCAGGTTAATGGGTTTTCTTCTGGGTCATGTTGAAGGAAAACGACAAGGAGAGTTTAGGAATTTCGGACAAATAGAGACAGGAAATAAAGGTAAGACGATTGGACGGCGGAATGGAAGAGGGAAAGGAAGGGATTGAAGCTACAAATATCGGTCCCGAGAACAGGGTAGCTGAAATAATGGCCATGAAAGCGTATAGTTGTGTGGCATCTTAACGAAACACTCAGAACGTCCAATGTTTGATCTATTTTTTTCATTTTTTTCTGTTAACATAAGCTTTCACAGGTTGGGAATTGACCTAACAATTGAGTACAAGGACATGAGTGTGTGTGTGTGTGTGTGTGTGTGTGTGTGAGAGAGAGAGAGAGAGAGAGAGATGGGAAACCACAGACTTAGAACACAAATAACGTGGATGGGTTCTCATTGCTTTTGTTGCTATTTTCATCGTTTAATAAAACGTTTGAAGAACGTGTAAGGAGAGAGCAGCAGCTTCATTAGATCCTGTCGGAACTTTGTCTGGGTCACTGCATAGATGAATACATTATTACAAGAACTGAATAACTGAAGCAGGTTGGTCATTTCTTGAAGGATAAATTGTGGATCATTAAAATCCAGTCCGCCAAAATAACCCTCTCCTGTAAACTGGACGAAGAGGAATCGTCCGACGTAGGTGGCCCAGAGAAGTAGAAAGCTGAGCGAAATTGTGAAGAGCAAGACAATGGACTTGTTGCGGTTGGCCAACTCAGCATCATTGGAATTCTCAGAACCTCGAAGTCTTTTCCGTGCTCTGCTGGCTGCTATGATGTGTCTAACAGTCAGGGCGTTGAACAGGAGAATAAGGATGAAAGGGAGGAAGGGGGTCAGCATGTGGTCCATCCATTGATAACACTTCCAGGCCGGCAAGGTATAATAACTGGACTTTAAGTCACAGAACCAGGGCTTCCCGTCCAGAATGTATAAGGGCTGGTAGATAAAGAAGAAAGGGGCGTTCTTGATACAGCTCAGTAGACAGACAATTCCTATGATGACTGACGCAATTTTCTCATTGCAGTATCTGGTCTTCAGGCTCTGGCAGCAGATGGCAACAAAACGGTCGAGGGTGAAGGTAACAGTCAACCAAACGGAGCTGTCCCGGCTGATATAGACCAAAACAGTGCTGATTCTGCACCCAGGGGTGGTTGATAGAAGGCTGTATCTAAAGTAAATGCTCCCAATCCGATTGATTATGACAGCGACAATGATGACAATGAAATCAGTTACTGCAATTGACAGTAAGTAGTAGGTGATACCACGAGACAGACCGCACCGTGTTTGGAAAAGGATCACTATCGTTGCCAAATTAGCTGTAAGACATCAAAAGAGCGAAATATCTTCGAGTGAAATATAAACACAAGCTACTTTCCCAGTCAATCTTCTGCAGAAACTTTCAGATTTCTCCCCTAGATACCTCCAGACTTGTAATATTGTAAAGCAAATCATATTTGTTCACTATTCAAATGTGCGTTAAAATACTGGACGTGACAAAAGTCATTTCAATTTGTCGCTACCACTAACAATGCAGAACAGTGACTCAATCAGTCCGTGTAGCTGGCTTTCCAGTTTAACCTGAATGGATACATTTGCAAAACCGTGTACTTATTGCATCAAATCCATCCATCAACGTCTATTCATGCTGAACTACATTGGCTTGAATTCCAGCATTATCACCGTAAGATAATCCTACTCTTCAAACTGAAAAAAAAAACACATACCATAGTCACCCGCATCCCCTCCGCAACCAAAGCCATCTGAGATCGCCTGATGCCTACTTTCTGGCCTTGGGCATCTCCAGCACATTTGTCCTTTCAGTCGTGTCAAGGCCCAAACTTCTAATTCTGTCCCCAGGTGTGAGCCTATTTTTTTTGCTCTTCAGCCAATTCTTTAAAACTCCCATTTTTCAACCTGATAATCGTATTCCCCCTTATGTAAAGGTCTGCATGAAACCAAATGAAGCTCTGAAGGGACAAGTGAAACTACATTCCAAAGTGAAAGTAAAACATTACTGTTGCAGTTACCACCAACAGTTATACCCACGTAATTGTTAAACATAAAAACATATAAGCATACAAAAAATTATCATAAAAAGACAATTGCTTAGAATGGCGAATCTTGGATCACCATTCAGACCTTTCAAATGGTGCTATTAAAAATGTCTAAAACCACGTTCACTACTGGGATTTCGTATCGTGGCTTCGTTAAACTGTGAATAGATGACGTGCTGGACACTCGTATAATCACTTAAAACTTTTCGTTTTATATGATGTAATGATGGCATTCTAACTATTCATTTTCTGGACCAATAATTAAAAAAGCAAATTATGTCCTACACTGTGATACACCATTATTCCCGCAGATATGAAAACAGAAGATTTGACTTTGCTACATTAGGATAGGATATAATGATCAACAACTTCAGACTAATTCAAAGTTAGACATTACCAATTGTTCCCCCGAAATTACTTAGCGGTCTTCATATAGGGATGCATCACAATAATTTGACTATCATTCGCTAATGCCCAGAACACAAGTGCAATGAAGTAATGTATTCAATACTAGACATAACACCCCAAAATATCATGTAATGCAAATAGTAAATTAGGACGTGATTGAACCCCGATTACACAGAAATCACAGAATGTTAAATACATTCAGTACAAATCTGAAAGGAAAGAGACAATACTTCTGGAGATATATATTTTAAAAAAACAGGGTGCATCGGAGCCATTACTAACCAGGGGCACCAATTGCAGCGAGAATAGGATAACATATGGCAAAGATGGGGCCATTCGCTGGTCCGTGCATTGTCCTTCATACACTAAAGGAATTGCAGCAATTGTGCAGCCTTACTCTTTGAAACGAATATGCGTTCCCTCATTTATTTCGAATGACAGAGTCCACAGGGACAATGAAGTCACAAACTGCACGTTTGGTTATATTTAGATCAACGAAAAGGTTGGGCTTTCGGTTTCTTCCTTTGTGTTGACAAATTTAGCAAAGAGGATATTCCCATTTCCCTTGCAAATTCTGCGGTCGTGTTGTCCCCATGAGTGTTTCCTGTTTTTCTTTTATTATCGATCAAGTGCAGTCAGTGATGGCCCAGATCCTGAACTCGGGTTCAGTATTTTATGTAAACCACAGTGTTTGCTTCTCTTGAATGCCTTCAGCTGTTCCACGCACCTTTAGTGTTAGAATAATTTATATGTATGTGTTGATTGGGAAGCAGTTTAGTTTTTAAATTATAGATCCATGTAATATTTTTGAGGATTAAACTCTGAATAATTTGAAACCGTTGTTAGGTAACAAGAGAGAGAACCTGAGAAGAAGACATTCACATGCAAATTCTGGTGATGTTGTATTCTGACGAACACATCGTTTGACCTGGTGAACAAGAATGGAGGAGAGTGTTTCCAAATGCTTGGGTTCAGGGCCCCGTGCAATATCGTGAGGAAGACTTTCAGCTGTGTCAAAACTGGATCATGGTTTAGAAATGCAGTGTCAAATGCACTATCAATAGGGACATAATCAATCCTCTGTCCAGCGTTAAATATCCCAGAGTCAGAAAATAATACAGTACCCCTCAATCAAATCGTCCACGTCAACGATAATCCCCAGTTAACCTCTCCCACATGCTTTGGCTAGCAACACATCCCTCCAAACGTTTCCTATTCCTGCACGTAAAGAAATGTATTTTAAGTGTTGTAAATATACCTGCATCCGTCACTTCCTCCTGCGGTTCTTTTCACATATGAACAACCCTTTATGTTAAAAGGTTGACCCTTATTTCGTTTTTGAAATGTATTCCTCTCCCCCTAAAAATATGCACTCTACTTTTGGAATCACCCATCCGATGGAATAAAAGCCTTGCTATGCCCCTCTTTATTTTAAAAAGGAAACCTCTACAATGTCAACCCTCAAACTCCTTCGCTAAATTTATGGGCGTCCGAGCTGTCCAGCTTACTTGTTTAACTCAACTCACATCCTTTACCGGTATTATTGACAAACTCGTGGTTTTCAGAACCTTCAACAATTTACGAATATCCTACCGACAACAGGGCAACTAAAACTGCACATAGTTCTCCAGAAGAGGCATCAACATTCTGTATGACATCAACAAGCCATCCCGACTATTACATCCAAAGTTCCCAACAATTAGCATGCGAAAAAGCTTTTGAAGCACTCAGTCACAACAAATGATTGAACGGGGACAGCGACAGGATTAAAGTACCCGAGTATAGAATTAAAAATGAAACTTGACATTTCAGCAACAATTAAGTCAGTTTCCTAAAACATCAACGATGAATTGGTCAGATGCAGTAATCAACATGCAGACTGTGAGAATATAATTGTTTCTTGATGCAACCGCAACTTAAGATGAATTTAAAGAAATCCATGAATGAAGGTTCTCATGTCCGGTTAATCGTTGTTGGGAACCGTACTTTTGTGTCCCAAGTTCAAAATCCGCAAAATAATTAATGAAATCGTCTGTCAGATCCAAATGTTTTGTTTGCTTTGACTTACCCTGCTGCAAGTCCTCATATTCTAATGATCTGTTATATTGATTAAACAGAAAGCAAACGCCAATGAGAGAAGACCTACAGTTATCTAGAAGCAACTCGCAAAATTATGCTGAAGTATTCTGGTCATATCTGGGGCTGACATCAAAAGAAAGTGATCATCGAAACCGATGTATTGTTACAAAAAAAAACAAACAGATTTACAAAGACCGTCTCCAACAGTGACTTGTCATCTGATCTGAAATGACAACAGGCTCTGCCTTCTGTCGGAGGGGTGTGAGTGAGAGGTGAACATCTCAATTTGATCCAAGTAAGGACAAAATCTCTTCCTCCTTCAAATTCTACCATCTTGAAGGATGACAGAAATAAATTTCCTTCAGTTCCAAACTGCAATCCAAAATGTCAAACGTCCTGAAACAGTGACTAAAGAGAAATTTTCTCCAATTAAATGTCAAGAAGACTGAAATATTGTCTTTAGCCCCTTCATAGTTTGAATATGCTTTCCATTGTCTGCATTTTTCTACCTGGATCTGGTTGGAGCTTGTCAAAACCAATTAAAATATAATTTTAAAGCGAAATTCTGTGGATCCTGGAAAGGGAAACGAACAGAGAAATTGATGTAGAACGTCAACAGAAACAAAATAAAAAGACTGAAATTACTCGAAACGCTCAGCGGAACTGTCAGCAATCTGTGGAGGGAAATCAGAGTTAACTTGTCAGAAATTATCATTTATCCTCAAAACAGACACAGCTATGAAAATTTCGGATGATGGTTTAGAAATGCAGTGTCAAGTGCACTATCAATAGGGACATAATCAATCCTCTGTCCAACGTTAAATATCCCAGAGTCAGAAAGTAATACAGAACCCCTAAATCCAACTCGTCCACGTCAACGATATTCCCCAGTTAAACTCTCCCACATGCTTTGGATAGCAACGCATCCATTCAATTTTTTCCTGTTCCTGCACGTAATGAAATGCATTTTAAGTGTTGTAAATATACCTGCATCCGTCACTTCCTTAAAACAGAGAGTAGCTATGAAAATTTTGGTTTGCATGCAGACGATTGGATGAGGGATGGGATAAGGTGTCAACAATATTTGCAGATAGAACTCCTAGGGAGAGTAGAACATGTAGTCAGACAAATGAGTCGATAAAGATCCTGCTTAGAGGATGGGTAGCTATTATTGAATACTGCTCGTGGCACGGAATGTGCCGTACGCAACAGCAGACTATGTGATAACAAGATCTGATGTGAGGGATCGATGTGAGGATATCGGAGAGCTCAAGACCCAAAGTTGTTGAACTTCACGTTGAGTTCAGAAGGCTGTCGTGTTCCCAAGTGGAAAATGAGGTCCTGCTCTATCAGTTTACGCTGAACTTTGCTGGAGCTTTTCAGCAAGCCTGAGACAGAAATGTTGGCCAGGAAGCAAGGTGACATATTGAAGTTGTCGACAACGAGAACCTCCCGGTCTTTTTCGCAGACAGAACGTGGATTTTCTGCAAATCGCTCACTCAGGCGATGCTTCGCTGTCCCAATATAGACGAGACAAAATTGTGAAGAGGGAATGCAGTGGACTACATTGTGAGAAGTTCAGATAAAGCGTTGCTTCACCTGGAAGGTGTGCTTGTGCCGTTAGACACGAAGGAGGGCGGAAGTAAACCTAGACATTCCGTAATTGTAGTGGAAAGATTCGTGAAGTTGTCGGCTGGTGGCAGATTTGTTGGGTGTGAAGTCAGCATGTCCTTCAGGCAAGTGTCCCTGGGGAGGGCTGATATGGGAGGTGACGGAGATTTGTGTCTGGTGGTGGCATGTCACTGGCAAAAATGACAGCTAATTATCATCTTGATATGGTTACAGGTGGGAGAGCAAGTTAGGAAAATGGGAACTGGATTGCTGTGGTGGGATAGAAGAGAGAGTTGAGGACTGAAGTACGTGAGTTAGTTCGGACCAGTCAACAACTTTCTGGGGAATCTTCCATTGTGAAATAATATGGAGATTATGGAGGCTCCATTGCCGTACTTGGCATCGTCGGATACGTATTATGGAGATAGATGAACTGGGAGAATGACACCAAGAAACTCAACAGGTCCGATAACGTCCGAAGAAAGGAAATAGCATTACGATTTGAAATCAGATGAAACAGAATAAGGGATGGATCCTGGAATATATAAAATAATGCGGAAGATTAGATTAGATATGATTCCCTACAGTGTAGAAACAGGCCCTTCAGCCCAACAAGTCTACATCGACACTCCAAAGAGTAACCCACCGAGACCCATGGCGTGATCCATAGTATGGAGAATTCATCTGGTCTACACATCTTTGAACTTTCATGCTGCCACTTTGGTAGGTAAAACAGAATACTAGAATATTTCTTCAATTGTCTAAATTTGGAAGTTCTCCATGACCGAAGAGTTCTGTCAATCTTTGTTCTTATGTCACGAGAAGACAACATGCTAAAAACGTATAAGTGCTGTTGAGATTGGAATATTCTATATAGCTCAAATTAAACGATTAGAATTTTTTAAAATATCTGTCAAAGATAAATTTGTCACAGAGGGAGAGCAACAATGCTTCACAAGACTGAATGTTGGAATGTTTGAATTGTTCTTAGACCGAAAACTGAGGACTCTGGAACTGTGTTCTCTACAACTTAGAAGAATGCAGGATGATCACACTTAACCTTAGTGCACCTTTCCACTATTGATTAAAAGCAACATTATACACGCAACAGACAGAAAAAAAGGTGTATCACAAATAATTTTCTTAAATATATGCGAGAATTTGTTCTTGATGTAAATCATGTATCTGAATCACAATTGTCTTACAAATGTGTGTCCCCCCTCCCCCACCCCACCTGATATGATCTTGCAGCCCGGCTCTCACTTACGAGGCTGATTGCAGATGTCGACGTTCAGGTTCAATTTTCCTGATCAGATATTTGACCGCGGACCCACACAACTGCTCAGTGTTAAATAATCACCCCAACTGATGGATTAAAACGAGGATAAGGTGGGGACGGAAGGAAGAGAAATTGTTGTTGTGTGTGGGGGAGAAATAAACTTGCTTCTGGGTTCTTGCATGATCGCAGCTTCGCAATCTTGGCTCAACATTTAGGAACCAGTGAAAACACCGACCAAGCTCCTTACTGTCGGGTAAGGAGGACTGCAGCAATCGGTGACAGCACATATCCCCATCTTCAACCTTAGAACTTCTCTATACTGGGCGAATGGTCGAGGAGATAACATATCCCGCTCACAGAGCTGGTGAAGTGACCTAAAACTATCGATTCGCTCTGTAAATATGCTGCCTACTCAGACAACGCATGTCCAGAGAGACTGAGTCCACTCAGTCTTCTGCAATTCAACTCCATCCCTCTGGGGCAATGCAACCCCGCTCACGATCCAGTCTCCCAGACTTAACTCCAGAACCCCATCATCGAAAACGTCAGCTCTCGCTGCGAAAACACTGAGACCCCCTCCCCCCACGTTAATCCTGTCTGTTTGACCTTTAAGTACCGATTGCAAAAAAGCAACATTGTCTGGATTCAATACTACATGGCTCCCCAAGATCGTCCGAATTACAGGAACGGTTTGGGGATTTAACTGTATCGTGTTGGTCGCTTCTAATGTTCACCAACCTCTCCGTTTAATTTATAGCTTATTTCAGTCAGTTAGTAACACAGGATCCGACAACCATGACAAGGAAGAAGCGTCATTCTCTCTCCATTACCTGTGTTTAAAATGGTCATTCTTTGTTGTAATTACCTTTTTGATAATGGGCATTTCTTCATACAAACACAGTCAGCGACAGAGGGGGAGCGGATCTGCACCATCGGTAGATTTATTATAATAATGAATAAAACACAAAATACATTTTCATTGGAAATTCAGGTTGTCAGATTTGAAGGCACCGCCACTTATTTCTGCAGAGCTCAGTACAGTTAAGACTGCGTAGCCTGATGGGCCTCGGTTTCATGTTGCTCAAAAACTCTCACTAGAGATTCACACAAAAACAAATTGACAACTGCATTAATCTGCCTGGAAGATCCTGTATTTCAGCCTCACATGAATGTCTCACATACCAGTTGGAAAGCAAATTTCACTCTTCAGCAATCATTTTTTCAGAATCTTCCCCAGAGCTTGTATGAAGTTTCGAGCTTCCTTCATTTGTATCATTTGTCAAACGATCAGGAAATAAGCTCAAACCCAAAAAAAATTGACACATACAATACTCGATATTAATCTAAATTTCCAGAATAAGAGAACTTTTCCCACTGCGTGCTGATGATTTCTCGACTCTTTGAGGTAGATTTGGTTCCTGTACAATGGAGATCGAGAGGAGCAAGGTGGTGAGATTCGACGTCGTCTATGGATTTGGGACAATGGTGACTGTCGAAGTTTGGAAGTGACTCCACACTCCAAAGTGTTATCGATCTTTATAGTGAATGGATCGTGTATTATTGTGATCGTCAATTGCAAAAGAACGTTAAAACACACATTTTGGAAGGAACAGTCACCGTTGCTGCATCCGAATTACTGACAGAATATGAGAGTCGGATCCTGGATTGCTCAGGCAGAAGTCTCTTATGGAACCCAGCCTTGTGTCGGCAGTTTCACTGCACCAGCATCATCAGTAATTTCACATGTCAAGACACGGATACTATTACCAGTGACATAATCTGGTTTTAATGAGGAAAGAGTAGTGAAATTCTGCCCTCTATTCTTGGACAGAAATCAGTCTGTTGCTTCGATTAAAAAAAACTTGCATCACAGTGACCCATAACAAGGCAGAGATTGAAGTCTCAAAGAGGTCCTAGATTGCAAAGATTCAATTAAAACACTTGTCCCACTAGAAAATCGATAGCATTTCTAGGCGAGCATCACATATAGGACCCATGAATTTATGTCTCGAGGACTTGTCCTTATTAGGGAATCCATTAAACGAATGATCAAATTACCATTTTCAACTGCTTTCATATATGACTTCATAAAAGCAGTCACATTCCAAATTTTGCAGCCTCAGTCCCAATGTGAAACTGAAAATACCTTTTTTTTCATAATGTAGATGTTTTGAGACATTAGACTGCTGTAATATAGCTGCTTAAGAGAACGAAACCAAAGCGGGACAATGCTCATTTACAACCGAGAATAAACAATTCTTCAAAACGAATATGTTGACAACTCCTTGGGCATTCGTCAAAGTTCAACTCCATCGCCAGAGGGTTCGTTGAGCTCTGTGGATGGAAGTGCTTGAATGGGTTCCACCTTGGAATGGTGGGTCAAAGTTTGCTCTGCATACTTGTGTACGCCTGGATTTGTTTTGGAACAAGTGCAGCTAAGGTTAATCAGACAGTCCCCTGAGATAAAGTTATTGTCCTGTATGAAGCGATTGTGAAGTGGACGCTACATTGCTAACCAGTTAGAGGAAGGAAAAATGCTTTATTTTGAACTGATCCAAGTTTTAATGGAAATATATTTAGGGATTTTTACTCCAGGCTAAACAAGTCTGGAAAAGAGTCACAATTTGAGCGTAAGGGATCGGATATTGCAACTACAGAGAGGCATTATATTTCAGTGAAGTGATTGTCTTGAGTCTGTGTATTCCGTATCTCATAAAGCAGTGCAGTCCCAGAACTTGATCATTTTAACTGAATCTCTTTTCTGAGAGTACCAGAGAGGCGCAGTGAGACTTCAGAGAAATGTTACGTGCCATGACTGGGTGGTTGATACTTAGCCAAGAGGATTTAGGCATTCATGCATTATGTTCACGAACAGAACAATCAAGTCGTGACGATGGGGAAATATTCAAAATGAATAATCCATAGAATGTGGAACTCGCCACCTAAAAAAAAAAGTTTGGAGCACGTTGTATTGAGTTACTTATGCAAGATTTTAAAATCACTTAGTAGGCAAACAGAGTGCATCTACAACGCATTCTGTTAAAGCAATGCCAATAAGATTTCTGACTGGGATGGACGTTAGCATATATGCACTCAGGCATAAATCAGTTTGTTCCAACGGTATATTCCCTATCTCTAGAATTAAGGCAAAACAAAACTGATCTCCATTAGAATTAATCAGAAGTCAATACATCTCTGCAAATAATTTAAACTGAGAAAGAGCTGAAAGAGGATTTCTACGGAGTAACAACAAAACTACCGCAACAGCAGTGCAGATTCACCACAACTGTCTATTGAGAGAAGTTGGGACAGGTATCTACGATTGGAAGAAATTCAAATGGTATAAAGAAAATGCAGAGATAAAATAAAAATGAAGTGAAATTTTGCATGGTACAGGTAAACAGACAAGAAACGAAACTGATTTTAAAACAACAAGATCAGGTGGAATTTCCTGGACAGATGCCAACTGCAGAAAATTACTGAATTTTCATTACTAATCTATCACGTCATTGTTTCTCAGTCTTGCCATGCACTGTGGTACAAAACTATTGGATAGCTTTGGAGCAGCTATATTTGGAAATTGTCTCAGTAAGCATAAGAGGTTTCCTTGGGATTACCTTTTATCACAGTAAATCGGACGTAAAATATAATATCCATCAGAGAATAAAATAGGTTTTCATTCGACCCTCCGCTGGTTACTGACTTTTTAAGAGTCCATTGCAATTGTTGCCACTGAAGATGCTTTTCCCCCATAACCATGCTTGTTGCCTTATGCTGCTGCTGTCCGTTACACTTTATAAAGTAGCTGTTCATTCAGTTCCAATCATCCGTTTTGGCAGCTCATTCGACAACATAGGAAGACGACATACGTAAAAAAAAAGTGTCATCTTGTCATCTCAGCAATGTATGTTTTGAAAACAAAAGAGAATAGGTCCAATGGAATTCCAATAATGTTAACTGTCACAAAAAACAACTCAGCTCAATTTCGGAGATTTACAATTTCCCTTTGTAAACAGTGGCAGAATAATTAATAATGCTCAATGTTATTCCACATATACCAGTTAGCTTGTGTCCCAGAGTCCGCCTCTGCAAACGTTTGTTAGTGTTGACATTTTTGCACTGACGTGTGAACATTCGGGCTTCTGTCAGTCGACATTTTACTGGTGCAGTCTGCCGACAGGACAGGCTCCCGAGATGTTTCCTTCACAGAGGAGAGGCGAACAAAGAAAATGCTTCATGGGAAGGAAGTTTTGCGTCCATCCATACAGGAGTGAAAATCAGTCGGTTAATGATCGCCGAAATATAACTGAGAGATTCTGCAAGAAGTCGGTGTACAGTTCTTAAAGTGATACAGATCATGGATACAGCTGTACAATATCCTGAACATTTGGTTGGTAGGGTGGTATGAAAACGTGAACATGGAGGGAAAACAAATGCAGTCATACAGGGCATGGAAGGAACCGTATAAAAACCAGAACATTGTTCGATTACTGACAAAGTGATACAGAACACGAAAAGAGCCGTACAAAAGAACTTGTTCATGGTAGGAATGATAGAAATAGTGACACAGAAAGATCTGTTCAAAATTTTGTTTGCAGTGGTTTGTAAAGCTGGACTCGGAGAACCGTGTTAGGATGGGGTGTGATGAAAAGTTTGTCGACAAAACTGCCTTGGTTAAATGGCACCTATTGTTTGGCAATGAACTATTTATAGAGAAAACGTCATACTTATAGGAAAGGTTCTGGCATTCATGTCAACCAGCACTTGTAAGTTGCAAAAATTTTACACTTTGATATTGGAAAATCAATCAGTAAAGCGGCATCATATATTTAACATAAGAGGTGAATAATATTAGCAGATTCATCAATACATTGCATATTCTAGGTGGATAAGCAGTGGAGGATCACACGTGTGTTGGACTCTTGGGAGGCAGCAAACACTCCGGGACGAATTGATTTCCACTTTCATCATATAGGGGTTGCGAGGGGTGAAAGCATCATCGAATAATATTCCTGTGTGTTTTGTATTTTCATGACGTTAACTTTCCTTTTTTTAAAGAAGGAAAATCCAAATAAGCTTTCCGGCATCAGTGAGAATTTAATCTCTGAAACCATAATTCCAAGAATGACCCAAATACCTTCTATCACTGCTCCCAGGAAAATCGAGCTAAAAGTCACTAAAACCTGAACATTGACTGTCAGAGATCAATAATACCGAAAAAGCAAAAATGTTCTGTCGTTTTCCACTTTTTGTTTATTTTTGGCCATTGCAGAGCTCGACTTTATCGTTTTCAAATTAATTACAATTATCACAATCGATTTCATTTTCTTTCCACAAATACATTTCTGTTGTTTGTACAGAGAGGTTGTCCCAAAGTCTCTCAGTTGTCAGTTGGTTTCACTTTATGCAGGTTCACTGTGGCTTTCCTGTTACTCTGAGGAATTGTCTCTTCAGCGTCTCTGACAACTTAAATTTCCTCGAAACTATTGTTTGATTCTGTCCAATATTTTCTGGACCTCATTCTCTGAATTTCATGTTGTACACGAGCTTCGAAGAAGTTACTGCATATGTGACTAACTTAATAGGGCCTGACGTTTCCTCACATGGCCTTCGCTCTGCTAACATTAGCATATGTTAACAGTTGGAGTCATAAACCCACTTATGACTTTCTCCGTTCTGTGTTTTCCAAGTTTTACCCATTTCAGATGTCAATGGTTGTATTCGGTTCCAGTGTGTTTTTTGTATGAGTGCATCTTTCTTGATATCTCTAGTTGTTATTTTAGTGTGCTTCGATATGGATAGGCCTTTGTCGTGGAGTCATGCACCAATTCGAATTTCCGAATTTATTTCACTTAAACCGTGTAATAGTTAAACTATTTCTTTTCAGTATTGTCCTGGTTCCACGTTTTCTGGAGAAGCGAGATCCCATCTTTTCAAGTCTCTGTTATTATATTAATTTTTGATGGCATCTTTTTCAGCTGGAGAATGTGCCTTCGGGTTCAAACATCAAATCAAAAATGAACGTTAAATTTAGCAACATAGAACGACACTTTAACCTCGAGCCTGCTCTGCCATTTCATATGATCATTTTGTTCCGGTCATGGCTAATGAAATATCGTGGATGTGTAAAGCTCCAATAGGACTCAAGAAAAACGATATCATCTCGTAAAATACAGTCAGTTTGATGTGTACTGTATGCAGAAGCGTTCACTACCAGCATCACTGACACTCAACTGGAGAAATATGTAACACCCACAAAAAGCACTGCAAACACTGACAGCATTCGAACACGAGGGTGAGTCTCCTAATGTCCGAATCGAATTCGATTTTCCCAGGATCAAACGCAAATTATTTGAATGATAGATGTTGCTCTGTCTTAATTATCAGTATACGTTCTTATTTTTCTCATCATGGTCACTTTGGAATACTGTTACAGTTGTGCTGAATCTTTCCAGGTACGAAAGATTATTTTGCTCGCTCAAGTGCCTTCCTGTTACGTTTCCTTTTTGAGGTTAAATTTAATTCCAGTTTTAGAATGTTGAATGGGCCCAGATTATTGTTGTACTTTATGTAAATCACTATGCATTCAAGTGCACACTGTTCCTGTTACAGTTTCACCAGGTCATGATTGTTGATAGACAAATTCACGCCTTCTTGATAAACAGAGTGAGCGCACAATTAATAAATGTACACGATCCTATTTACTGTTGTGTCACGACTGACAAAATTGTGTCAATTTCCAAATCAGCAACATTTGTCTGTTTCTATCACACTGCATTGCAGTTATTCTGTGCAGTTCACGACAGTGAGAATAATTTCAGCTCACTCCCCGTTCATTGCTCAGGGATCATAGATTGGGGGTCAAAAAACTGGACATTCATTGGGTGTCCCAATTGACGCTGCTATCGTTGACCCTCGACCCGTTATGACTCCACATCTATGCTTTGAGAGAAAACATTCCATCTTCAGATTCCTCTTTTAAACGCACCGTCAGCCCTGCACTAAACGAAGTCAGCTTCAGCTCCATACATTCAAACGGGCCACCAACTGAATGCTGAAACAATTCAACTTCACCTGCATTTGTTCAAACTCACTACCAACCGTGAAACCCAGCATCAGCTGTTACAATTTATTCACTTCGACTTCTGCAAATGTCTTAACAGTTACGTTCCTCACACTGTGATCGTTCTGACTTCCTGGTGACACTGACATATTGCCTTTTGGTTGTGCTCTCATTGAATTTGCAATTTGCTCCATTGCATTGATGTTAAAGTGGAACGGTAAAAACAACGACTTTGACATCTATATTTCTGCAGATGTCAGTTGAACAGACTGGGTCAAATAGGAGCCGCTTGCAGCGACACAGATAGAAAGAAATTCGGTAATATTTCACTTCAGACATTTGAACTTAACTAATTTCTACTCGTTAAAAGGAAAGTAAGTACGGTGCAGAATTTCCACATCCATGATTAATCCCCTCTCCTGGAGAGGATTTCCAAGCAGGAAGTATTGACAAACAATTCTTTGCATTTCTGGGTAATTTCAAAGGAGAGGGGAGTTTCACCATCATCGAGCTCCCTCTGTCTGACAGTGCACTTTATTATTGTGGTCGCAGACACAGGGACAGGAACCAAATGGCTGCTCTCACTGAAACTCTGGTGTAATGGGGAATGGTAAACTGGACACAGAGCACAGGGAAATTAAGCCTACATTTCATAAAATAGTCACGAATCGTAACTGATATGAAATGGAAATATAAATACTTAGAAAGTAGGTGTAGGTGCAGGCCATTCGGACTTTCGAGTCCGCAACATCGCTCAAAATGATCATGGATTCCGTGCTTCCTCTTCATGCTGCTTGATCCGTTTAGCTTAAACGGCCATGCCCTGCTCTCCCTTGAATATATCTAATGAATGGTCTCCAACAGCACTTTATGATAGAGAATTCTACAAGCTCACGACGATGTGTTTGAAGAGTTTTCTTTCCGACTGACATGATTGAACGGCTTACCGCTTGTTCTTAGACTGATCCTAATTTTGGACATTCCCAACATCGCGAGTATTCTTCCCGCATCGAAGCTGTCCAATGCCATCATGATTTCATGTGTTTCTTCAAAATACCGACTCCCTAACCTGCCCATTTTTATAAATTTCTACCACAAGACCAATTGAAACGATTTAAAATCCAAAGGTGACTGGTTGGAAAGGATTCATCTGTACTTTTTACATCGTACTCGTTGTGAACATACTTTATTGAAAAATTTATTGAACAATTTATTGAAAAAAGCTTAGCAATATATTTTGCATTGTGAAATCGACTGAATACAAAACGAACCCTGGAAAATAGCAAAAGGCTTACAACAAGCACAGGCAGCGTTTTGGGAATTCTGAACAGAGCGACTGAAAGTTTAATGTAATCACGAATGCGATGTTTATTTCTCCTGCATGATCAGACATTGTTATGAACTTGATACTGCATACCTTTGCATCTGTATATGAATGGATGTCAGTGTCATCATTTGCAAATGATAGAGTGAATGTCAGAAATATAGATATGGATACGAGAGGACAAAAAGAGGTAAAGAAACAGTGGGACATATTCTCGAACAAAAATGGGGAGACACAGAAAAATCAAGGGACAGCAATATGGAGAGGCAGAGAAAAGCACAGAAACAGATGGATAGAGTCAGCGAACTTTGTCGTGCCGAGTGATAAGTAAATTGATATTATGTGATGTAGAGAATGGAATACAGAAAGAACGAGAACGAAAATAAAATAGAAGAAGAGGCTGATAGAGAAACAGAGGGAAAAGCGTAACTTGAGTTAAAAGTGAAGGCAACATTCAAGGAGAAATAATGGGAGGAATATACCGACTGAAGAAAACTGAGCACGATTGAAAGACAAGAATAGAAAGAAGCACAAACAGAGAGAGAGAGACAACGAGGGAAAGTGACAGAGAGAAAGACAAAGGTGAAGTGAGAGAGAAAATCAAACTAAAATGTGGAATTGACAAACACGTCAAATTGGATCTGAGGAGATTGTACAACAGTGCAATGGATAATCATTTAATGAAAGGGCGTGATAGACGTGGATTTGGAATTAAATTAAACAACAAGATAGAGGGAATCCAAAAGGCGTTTATGAAATCGAAATAAAGGACTGGCGCAGATGCAGAACAAATGGACAGGACACGAATTTGAGGGATTTTTCATACAATCATGATTAGGGAGACCGCGAATGCAATGAAACAATCTGCAAATTGGGAGAAATGCAACTGAAATAACACAACGGTTTAGAGGGTGAAATCGTGAACTCAGATCAGGCGCACACATCACTCGTGGGGGAGGGGGGTGGACAAAAAGTGTTTCTTACGGCACAGGATTGGTTGAACGTTCAGTGCTGACTAAGGTTGAACACCAATCACTGTTGATCGCAGACAAATGACGTGTTCTGGTGGTTTCCGTCTCTCCATGCTCTGTCTTTGTCTGTATCTACAGATTTGCGGTCTCTTCAGTACTCTGCTTCCTCTCTCAATCGCTTAAGCTGTCTACATCACAATAATGTACTGTGTCTGAACACAAATCTCGTTTTATCATGTCGTTCTAAATAGAATGTGTAGAAATTCCAATTCATCCAACTCTCCCAATCCAAACACGAGAAATTGCTTCTTGAATGGAAAAATTCAATTCCATATCTGATTTAAAATGAAAATGGAAGCTTCTGCACAGAAATTCTTAGTATCCAGAAAGAGTGTGAGTCAGGTTTTTATCTGTATCATAGAGTCATAGATATTTTTCTTCTTGCAGCCAATTAAGACCAGAATATCATCGCGGTTTTCCTGATTTCACTTTCTTAAAACAACATGAAATGACAGACATGGACGAAAGCTTAAGTTCAAAGGAGGAAAATAAGGTTTCATTTTGAAGTCGATATTATTTCCGCGTTTCTGCCTATCTGGAATGAATATTATAAATACAGGAATAAAGCATAATAATGAGGCCTAATTATTTAAGAACACAATTTTGCAAACCTTCAATTTAGAGATTTTGTAGGCAAGACTATTTCACTCATATTATGAGAAACCGAAGCTCCAAAGTCGACTTTGTAGCAGGTCCCGCTTTGCTACCATCAATGTTGTGTACTGGGTCACAAATCCGTTCGTTCTGGATTAACAATCTGGTTCCATGATCTGAATTTTGCTTGGCAATGTATTATTCTGAGTTTAGCTAATCTAATAAACTTCTGGGATTACTGCTAGTATTTTGAATGGAGTACTAGATCGGCATAAATTCCACTTGATTCAGAATGTTGTGCTGGAAAAGAAATCTGTTGTTCTCTGTAATTTACTTTGCACCTCAACGTCTCAGGTACAAGAATAACTGTAATTTTCGTTCGACATTTGCCATTTTATTAATGCTGCGACGAAGATTTGTAACGGAAACAGAACACGGCTGAGCAATGCTGTTTGAAATTTCCAAACAAAAAACACTTTTCGTTAGATGATTCCAATTAAACCTTTCTATAATAAGAGTGTTTACTTTGACCCTCCAACTTGCATTAATTAATGTCTTAAACTACAACTCTGATTAAAAGTAAAATATTTTGCAGTTGACAGAAGATGGATCTGTCATATTTTCTGTGTATACGAGGCAATGGTCTGCTCCCGCACCACGTGCTGCAATGTTGCACACAAAAGAAAAGGAGCAGTAAAACAGAAGAGCTGTACAGACTCTGCACATCTTCACAGAGCCAAATGTGTAGCGAAAGAGAAGAACCACCCACAGAAACATCATGGTTTGATGTGGAAGAGAAATGAAGGTTCAAATAACGATAGAAAGAAAAGGCAAAAACGATAAATAGAAGGACACATATACCGCTACAAATTTGTAATAGGAAACAGTGGGAAATATAGAATGGGAACCAAACAGAAAGGGAAGTGGAGCGAGCGAGAGTGTAAGAGGGTGTGAGAATAATCATAAATGCAGATATGGAAGCGTGATACAAAGGAAGACTATAAAAAAAGAGTGGAACACAATCTGAAACCGAAATAGAGCAATTGGGAGAGAGATAGATAGATAAAGAGAGAGAGAGAGACAGAGAGAGACAACGGAGAGAGACAGGGAGAGTGTGTGAGAGAGCAGATGCAGAATTATGAGGGCGTAGAACGTTGTGGATGGAGATAGAGAGAGAGAGAGACATAAATGTATTCATTTTAAGAGAGATAGGGAAGGAAACACGGAGAGAATGACGACTAAATGTAAGAAGAAAAATAAAAGAGGAAGCGTATGGAGAAACAGATAGACACCAGTGAATTGGAGGAAAAATGTAGCATTCAAGGGTAGAGAAATCGAGGAACATAGAGACTGAGAGTGACTGACAGAAAGTCATTACGAGAAGCAGACGCATATAGCAATAGATAGAGGAAGAGAGAGAGGTGTAAAGAAAGAAAAAGTTTCAGTGAGAAAGACAGAAGAAAACTTCAAATTGAGAGCAGTTTTAAATTACAATAAAGGAGAGAGTACAACAGCCCAATGTCTCAACATTAGGCAAAATAGATGGTTAATACACATGTAGGATTAATGCACCATTAGTGAGCAAGGGAGATGGAAGTCAAAAAACGACGATGAAGATATAGTGAAGGTGAAGAGCATTTTGGGAAAAGAGGCAAAAAACAAAATGAATGCAGAAATCAAACAAATTTGAGTCGGGAGCATGTAAATGAAATGGAAAAATCAGCAAATTGAGAGTTTTTGCAATAAAGTGACGACAACGAATGAAAAGCGAATAAACAGAGAAAGATCTAGTGAACCAACCAGAAGACTTATTTCAAGTCAGACGCAGATTCAATCTGTTTCAAGGACGAAATTTTGGATGACTCAACATCTCCTCTGCTTTGACTGAATAATTTCAGAATCATTTCTCAAAACAAAATCTATGCTGGAGGAGCTTTATGTCTTACGCATTTCAGGACAGATGCAAGAATGAAAAGAAAGGATTAACTTATGCCATAGGAGAATGCTGTTTTAATATCACTCCTTTTCACCACCCGTTTTCCTGACGTGACGAATTGCAGAACAGAACAGTATTGAGCTTATTGGGTATTGTGTAAAAAATTGGATTTCCAATTGGATTAGATGTTACCTTCTGTCTCTGGCCAGAAGATGTCAATCAGTTCAGCGACTAGTATCAATATGCCATCACATTTCTTGATGAATAATCATTTCATCCAGAACAAATTTCTGTGCAAATCTATCATCATATCTCTCGAAACATGTTGGAAGTTTATTTTTATTTTATTGTTGCTGCTGCAGCTCTCTTAGTTTGCAAGTTGAGAATTTATTCATCACTTCAGTTCAGAAATATCGCATTTATTACATTTAATCCGAGCACAGTAATGCCCATATTTTGATCTGGAAAGGAAAGAGTTGGAATCTTTCTGAACTCGTCCCTAAAGTAAATGGTATACATCAGCTGAACGTTTTGCTGAATGGTTCATGAACCGAGCCCATCAGCGGAATTTAATGTTTGGCATGATAAACGCCAGATACATAATAACATTGCTTTATAACACAGTGGAGAATTGGACATCAAAGAAGACACTAAACTTGCATCAAAACATACGAAATTACTCGTTGCAGAACATGTCGTCCTTAATACACTTCGATATATGTTTGTAAATTAATGCTCAAAAAGGAGTCATTTATTTGAATGTTTCAGGGGAGAAGGTCACCGTGATATATCATCATGAAACTTAATATGTCTATGTGCTTTAACAGGGCAATGTATGAAGAGACTGGTTTCCACAGACACGAACTGGAATAGTAAATGTAGGCCATGACGTTAAATTATTCTGTAATTACACAATTGCAAGCAGCAGCTTGCCTTACCTGTTCGGTTAACTTCAATATTGAAGTGGATCCATTGAGTATTTGCTACATAAGAATAGGTTCAGAGACAATACAGAAGAATCTCCACAGATCGTCTCTCAGTGAAACTCACTGAATCGAACCGAACTGTGCTGCTAAACCCTGTGAAAGCACATCTGATGGACTCCACTGTGTATTATTGCACACTGAGACCAACAGAGACATAGAATTTGAGTGAACCTTACAAGAACTGTTAGACTGCCGAGCAACGTGTCAGCGAATGAGCGAGTTGAGGTATTGACAGACGGTTTATCAGTGGCAAGTCACGATTCACCCCATCATTCGTCATCTTCTCATGCATTCAGTTTTCTAATAATTGCATTGAGTAGAAGTGAATTCAGATGAAATTTTGCATTTCTACTTTTTTCAGTTAGCCACATATGCAAGCAGATTCATTGCCGTGAACAAAGAACAAATGAAGGGCAAACTTCTATATTTCTAAGAAAACGTGGGATGGAAGCACACTGACGGGGTGGGGTGACTGCAAATCGAGCACTGGCATCAGTTAAACTGAAATTAAATTAGAATGAATGGCTGTGAACAACTTTTGTGGTTTTCTGTTTATTGGGCAGATCAGAATGGCGGAAAAAGTCTGCAAGGGGCTCAGTGGTTATCGTTGATGCCTCACACGACCAGCGAGTGAATTTTGCTTCCACCCCCGGGTGACTGTCTGTGTGGAATTTGCATAATTCCAACATCCCCCCTCACCCCACACCCATGTCTGCATGAATTTCCTCAGGTTCCCTGGTTTTCTCCGACAATTCAAAGGTGTGCAAATTAAGTGGCTTAGTCATGAAGAAATCCAGAGTTCCATGGATAGTTTAGGTCGTTCCAGGTGGGATACTATTCGGCAGGACGGTGCAGATTCATTGGCTGAATGTCCTGCTTCCATACTGTAGTAATTCTATGATTCAGTGGCTGCGAAATACAATAAGTTGCGGGCTGTAGGCAAGCCATATAATTCAGATGCAGAGATGAATGCATGTACAGTCACGCAGTATCAGATTCATAAATATGCCTGGCACCAAGTGAAAATTAATGTCGACTCTGCACTTGCATAATATTTAATCTAATTCAAAGCGTTGCTTCTGCTTGTTGTTAACTGATTGGCGTTTTTCGGGTTAGTCCTTTTGTTTTTTTTATATTTAGTCATTTCTTTACTTCGCCGGAAAAAGATCAGCTATGGTCAACTTTCGTGCACATACTCTTGCATTACGTTCAGAAAGACTTCGATGCAAAAGGTGCAGGCAAAACCTTTCTATTCCGACACACTTGAATTTAAATCGTTTCACCTGGATTGTATTCGCCTGAATTTAGACGAACGGGCGTGGCAGGATCTCAGAAAAGCATAAAATAATGAAGGAATTTGACAGCTCAGATGTTGAGAGAATGCTTCCGATATCGGGAAGTCCAGAATTGGGGTCACAGTCTCAGAATAAAAGTAATCTATTCGTGATTGAAAAGAGGAATCATTTCTTACCTGAGAGAGATATGAACCTTTGGAATTCTGTGCCACGGACAGCTGTTGGAGTCTGTAAATTAGCTATATTCATGGAATAGCTGGACATGGCCCTTGTTGTTACAGTGATCAAGAGGCATAGAAAGACAGCGAAAGTGGGATATTAAAATTGCATGATCAGCCATGAGCATATTGAATGGGGCTTTTGATCTGAGAGGCCAAATGGCCTAACTCCTACACTTAATTTCTATGTTTGTATTTTAAAGCTAAAAATCACACAACGCCAGGTTATAGTCCAAGAGGTTTATTTGGAAGCATTAGCTTTCGGTGTGCTGCTCCTTTATGGGTAGTTAGGGAGAATAAGATTGTAAGGCGCATAATTTATAGTAAAAACTTACAATGTGATGTAACTGAAATTATATGTTGAAAAAATATTGGAGTGTTTGTTACGTCTCTCATCTTTTAGAATGCCTTTAGGTTCTTGCATATGTAAATTGCAAAACCTTTTTTTTTACAAGTTACGTTCTCAAGTGCACTTTAACAATTGGTGTTTGTACTATACTCAACTACAGGTAGACAGACACACACATGCGCACATGCACGCGTGCACACACAGACATACAGAAATACACACGTACATACTCAGACTGTCTATCATACACTCAAACATGCACTCCCATACACACCATAAAGTACAAGCTACATCAGTGCCACCTCCTGCAATATGACCCTGCAGGTGAGTTGATGCTTCTACCGTGCAACTGCCTTTTGGAAAGTTTGAATGTTTTCGACTTTGTAGCGAATATACACCAGCAGAGGGTGACATTATGTCACAATCAAATAAGATGAATCAACCAGGAAAGAAATGTTGACTTTGTTAATTCATTGTCATCACGCGACACAATTTGTCTCCACTGTTGCTGCCAAAACTTTCTGAAACGGTTTTAGACATATCCAATGATGCTCCAGACAAACATTTGGAGTGGTTTATACTTGTATGTATCTGTACACAGAGGCAGACAGAACAATAATGCAAGGAAATACACACATGGACAGATACTCAAAATGAGACCAAAATAATGACTGGTACGGAAGGAGGATACATCACACCACCACACCCCAAGCACACAAATATAGAAACATGTGTAACTTGAAATGCAAACAGACAAACATAAAATCATGCACAACAGAAATTCAGACACAGGCACATGGATACTAAACCATCGTATAGTACAGTGAAAGAATTGTACATCAAAACAGTCTGAAATTTTGTCAGGATATTTTTGTTTCCCTCTACTACCTTTCAAGACAATGAATTCCAGATTCCCACAACCCTATGGCTGATTAAGTACTCGTCGAATCTCTTCTCAAACTTGTCTCCCTCATCTTTGCAGCAATCCCTGAGCTCTGTGACAATTGAAAACCTTAAATTCTGTCCGTTCTATCTATGCCCATCAATTTTTTTATACATCTCAATTATTCCTCGCCTTCAGTCTGCTTTGCTTCAAGGAAAAGAACATCAGTCTGATCAGCCGACCTGACGTATCATTCGACGACCTCCTGCAATTTGAGATGAAAATCATCAATATTTATCTGTTCATAAACCTTCATATTATCCACAAACCTACTGGCCAACGCTCCTAACATTAAAAACGATTCTTGCAGAACTCCACTGAAAACAAGTTTCCAGAAGAAATAAAATGGAACCTTACCGACTTCTTTTGGCTTTTCACCGTTTTCGGGATTCAAACATACGAATTGCTGAAATTCCATGAATGGGTATCCTAGCGACCTATGTACTCGTATTCTTGTCATCCATGTCTCATGAGGGAATTTATCAAATACCTTTCTTATGTGCAATTATTCCGTGTCAAACGCATTGTCCTCATCTGCATTCCTAGCCACATATTTGAAAACTTCAAACAAGATCATCAGTCAGGTGTTCCGCTAAACAACCCTATGCTATCTGCTCTTGCTCCCAACATCTCTACGTGCATGTTACTCTTTCATTTCCTCCTTCTGTCGCTTCCTCTCTGTATTGGTGGAATCTGCCTCACATTGATTTGAGAGATCATAATTTAACAAAACTCATCTACAGACGCCTTTAATCTCAATTTTTATCGCCTTGTAAAGAATTTCAAGGCGCTGAAAAGAATGTGCAGAGTGAGACAGTTAAACCGGGGCAAATAATTTTCAATAATCTGATATCTCTCAAATTTTATGTATATTTAATGCAGGAAAATTTTTAAAATCGCTTTCAACTAGTGCTTCTTTTCATCAGATTTATGAATAGGCGTGTATGGGAGCAGAACAGAATGGATCACTCTGACAGGAAAGGAAAAACACAACAGGATTTCCTAACCACTCATTATTCAAAAGGATCTGGCAAGTGTGACGAACGGCAAAAAACAGTACTCTTTCATCTGCTTCCAAAATAAACTCGTGTTGTTGCCAGAACTAATTAATTCGAGTGTGTTGGTTGTCTCCTCAAAGATGTACCGTGGTTCAGTGAAACCCAGTCCATCGAAGTAACCCACAGCTTTGCATCGCACGTAGATAAAATGTCTGACAAGAGGGGACCATGGGAGGAGAAAGCTTAGAGTGATGGCAAGCAATAGTGCTATGGTTCTTTGCGGTTGGCCATCTCTGTGACTTGTCGCTTCTCAGCGCCCCAGGGCCTTCTGCGAGTTCTCTTGATGCTAGGGTGGTCAGGACATTAAGCAACAGAATTATCAAGATCTGGAGAAAGGGCGTAAATATATGAAAGAGCCAATCATAGATTAGCTAATCTGGCCAGGTTTAAAAGTTGGCATTGACACTGCAAACCCAGGGCACACCGTCCAAAATGAACAAAGCATGCAATCAAAACTTACAGGGACGTTTTTGTTCAACTCAGGATACAGATCATTCCAAAGACTAGTGATGCAGTTTTCTCAGTGCAGTATCTGTTCTTCAGATTCTGGCAGCAAATAGCGGCAAAACAGTTGATGGTTAAGGCGACTGTCAGCCAGACTGAGCAATCGCAGGTGCCATAGACCAGGACGAAATAAATTTATATACAGACACTGCTCTGAGACCCGTGCAGAAAGGCATTTTACGTCAAGATCATCAATATCCTATCCTACAATGGCCGAAAACATTAGATTGCATTTTATTGAATTGAAATGGATCATAATCTGAAACAATATTCTCGTTTAATGCACGTACATTATCATTCACAATAAGTCAGTGTCTCATAGGCCATTTGTCTATAATTACCCAGCATGCAAAAGTGTCCAGCGTTGTCATGAAAACGTAAGTAATGCACGATGATCTTCCATAGTGCAGGTATTATTTCATAATGTATTATAAACAATGAAGACCTGTTGAAGACCCTTAGTGTCACAGTTTGGCATTTTGTAATAATTCGGCCAAGTCTGGGAAGGAAAATGTATAAACTTGTGGAAAATATATGATTAGCTGCACGATTGTCTCGAACATCAATGATATAACAGGGGTATCCATAGCAACGAGAGTTGAATACCAAATGACAAAGAAGGGAGAAATGACTGACTCCTGCATCGTTGTGTAGAAACTGCAGGAGTTGTGGTCCTTGTGCAAACTTTCTCTGCTCCACATTCAAATTTTCCCTAATTTATTTGGAGTAGTTGTCTCAGACAACTAAGTTACAGCATGAAAATTACTTAAATCGTGTTTAACGAAGAGATTACCTCACTGTTTCATGTTTTCCAACAAGGTGAAAGAATATATTTACTTTTGTGGACAGCTTCGCTGTAATTTCTTTGTTCAGTCAAACTTCACAAACTTGGTGATGAGTTTTTCTCAAGAGAATCCACGCTGCTAGTAGACACTGAGTTAAGTCAATGTAACAATACTTCCTTTTGGTTTCTCGTTTCTTTTATTTCCCAGGTTAATCTTTAATTTAAGCATCAATTTACTTCATATGTTGTGTCCTTTTATACGTTTTCTAGTGCCTAATACTTTAACAATGCTCAAACATTTCCATAAACGTACAGTTTATATTTTGGAATAAACTGCTAACACACATAATAGATTAAGATGGAAGCATCAAATGCAAATTTTGGCAACGTTGAATCTGAAAAGAACATTGATTTGATCAGATATATCAAACGTGCAAGAAGTGGGTACACATGCTGAAGATTGTGTAGAGAGCTTCTGTTACTGGAACAGATGACTGATGTCATTATTTAATATAACGAGAGAAGCATCAGTTCAATGAGTGATGGGAAGACTGATTATAAATAGAGTGCCACATTAATTGGCAACAGAGGCTTAGTTCTTTATTGGAGAAACCTTCATATTGTCTCGCAGTAGCAAATGAAATTAAACCGTTTGCAGTGCTCACAGGCCCACACGTTGTAATTGAAGCATATATTATTTCAGCAACAATCAAAATACGTCAAGATGTCAAATGATCCAATACATGTTCGAAACCAGTAAATAGTATGTGAATCTATAGTGCCGATGACACAATCTGGAGAAATGGCAAATAAGGTATGGCTAAGAATAATAGAAGCAGAGGCATATTGTTGCTTGTATTAAACAGAGATCATGTGCAATGTAATATCCGCAAAAAACAGAGACACAAGTTATGACATGAAGCTAAGCTTAAACAATAACATAGCTATCATAATGTCAGCTGATACAGCGTCCAGTTTCATGGAACTAAATAGATGCACACTTCTAACAAATACTATGGAAAGTCAGAAAGTATGATGCAAAGAGAAACAGGAGTTGATTCGGTCATCATGCAATTGTTGAAGTATCTGTAGGATCTTGTGCATTTAAGAATTGTTTCTTCAGCCTGTTCATCGTGGAGGCACGGGCTTGACAAATTACAATCAAAACCTGGTGAAACTGTGAGAGGGCCAGTGTGTATTTATATGCATAATAAGTTGGAGAATGTACTATAACAGTGTGGACCCTTTGTCGTTCTGACAGTGGCATAAACAGCTGCAATAAGAAAATATAATGATGAAAGAGATAGAGCTAGTAACGTAATATTTATATCTGCAAAAATGCGAATGCAGCCATAGACGTAACAATATATTAAGTCGACAGGTATTAGTAAATTAATAATGTGGACTTGTGATTCACGAACTATGGTGGGCTCATATTTATAATGCAAATACTTTGCATTTGTTCTATAATAATCAAAATGATTTCACAGTGTGGAAGAAGCTCACTCATGTTCCAACGTTCTATGTTTTTGCAGTGCGTTGTGTAGATGGTACACATTGCTGTTCCTGAATGCCTATTACGCAGCGAATGAACTTTTGTGGAGGCAGTGCTCATCAAGGTGGCTGCTTTTTACTGCATGCTGTCAAGTTTCTCTAATATTAATGAGATCAGCCACCATCAGACGAAGTGGCACAGCAGGCTCGAGATTGGAATGCCCTTCTGTGTTTCTAATTTTTATGTTCATGCATTAACGACCAGCACGCATTCTGCATCAGAAAAGAAAGGGACTGAACTGGACATTGAAGAGGTTGGATCAGCTTCTCTGGGGAAAAAAATGGAACTATGAAATGATTGAATAGGATTGTTTCAAATAATGCATTTATTTAGTGAAATGAATTTGAAAGAAAATTTGATACGTGTTAATCCATGACAAATAGATACCAATGAAAGTACACTGAAAAAAATACAGAGGTGATACTGAGGCAAATGCATCTTTCCAAAGACACATTACAATAGAACAGAGCCACTAATACACGTAGTAGATGGAACAGGACAGCGGCCTCAGGAATTGACGGTTACATGGTTCCAACTGTTGCATAACGGGGAGAGAGATTCATGACACATATTTGCACTGGACCTGAAAATTTCGTCGAATATCCTCCTGTTTTGAAGCTTGTATATAGTGCAAAGTTCAGAGAATGCTAGGCTGGGAAAATATTGGAGAGAATAAGGCAATTAATTGGAGGGCCTGGATACGATCATATCCGTTCAAGTGGACGTCCCACTCGGTAAAATTGAAACCACAGCAGAACGTACACGAAATAAAATAAACAGACAACACGAAGACTTTAGAACGAGCTCTCAGAATGGCGTAAACGACAAGCAGAAGAAAGTAGCTGTTGCAATTAAATGAAACTGACTGAAAAACTTCAAAATAATTTCAAATCGATAAAGTCGAGTTTATGTTGAGCCGATAATACACAAAAGAAATGTTAGGTAGTGCATTTCCTAAAATGCTGATCTCTTAATATCATTGATCTCTGACAGTCGGTGTTCAATTTAAATGAATGTTCACTTTTGGTTCTTTCTTCTTGTGAGCGGTGATGGAAACCAGCTTGGTCTCAGAAACATTTGTTTTTGCAAGTTACGTGACGCTTATGTCTGAATTTTGATTTGAGTTCACGTTTCTTCAGAAAAAAATGCAAAAGTAAGATTAACATCAGAAAATCAGCACAGAGGAATGTTACTTGATATGCATGCCAACCCCCCACACCATGAAGCTGGAAACTAATTCGTCCTGAAACTCTTGCTCTCTCCCAGTTTTCCAACACACATTTACTGATGAAATAAACATTCCATTTGAGTGCACGCGTCTTAATAAACTAGACCAGACCACTTAAAACATTCTAAAGAGGCACCCCATAACTTTGAAATTTGTTTCAGTAAATATACAGTGAAAATTACCCAGATTAGGTTTGCTAGGTTGACTAAAAAACTTTAAAACAGACAAAACTCTGTTCACAAAATTGTGCAATGCAACTCCAAGGACAGAATAAAGAAATCGTACAGTATTCAGTCTATCCAAAGTAGACGTAATTATGTATATCCAAATATGCACAAATGTCTCAATAAGTAAAATCCATTTAAATGCCAATATACATGGAACACATGCTTGCAGGTTGACGTTGAAGGGCAGAAAGAGAAAAAGGGAGTATCCACCCAGTTCACTTGAAATCCTCACCAATTCAAAACTGAATTAAACTGCTCAGCGAGGGAGCTGACCCCACTAACCTTTCATTATACCAGCCATTTGTAAAACAGGACTATGTTGGCCTGAAGACTCATCAGTTTACATATAAACAAATGGCTTCTCAAAGTATATTTCATCTCTGTACCAAACCAGACTGATCTGAGCCCGTCCTACTTTATTACCTCTCTGAAAAACAAATCAAGGATCGAGTATCCTTGAGAGAAGGAATGAACAGATTTTCGGAAAAAAGCTCGCTTTGTGACACGGGTTATTGACAAATCTGCTCATGCTATTCACCTCTTGTGTAAAATGAAACAAACCATGTCCTTTATTTATTACCTTTCTGTAAACAGTTTGTAAAGATGGAACAAGATTTGTCAGACGCTGCTTGACTGAAAGCTGAATTTATTACAATGAATGGGAGGCTTCCCCTATGAACAGTGCATTACTGAACAATATGTAGTATTAACCTAGCAGATTCTGGCTACAAACAATCCTGCACAGTCCGACCCCAAACCCGGGTTCAGAGTCCAGTTCCTCAGATTGCTGCAAATATGATTTTGGACTGCTCTGTCTGTGCTCCATGAGACTGTGTCTGCAATCCCAACATTATTCAGTTCTTGTACTCGTCTCCACGTGTTTTGTGTCACCGTGTCTAGAAACTCGACTATTATTAGCCATTTTCAAGCTTTCCCGGTGCTCTATATCTTTGTGTCTGTAATCACACCATGTTCTGGTATTTTAGAGCTCTTTCCGTACTCAGTGACACTTTGTCTATCATTCCCAGCATGTTTCGGTTGTGTGTAACTCTCTCCTGAAGCTGTCATTGTGTGTGGTCTGAGTGCGGATTCAATGCACAGTTATACACAGTGGAGTCATTCGGCTGTATTTGCGAGACCAGTAACAAACTGATGTCCGATACAGGATCAATAGAAACAGAAATTCGTCCGCCACTAGCATTTTATTTATTGTGCTCTCCGGACGTGTACCTTTGAAGTAGGTATTTCAGCTCTTGTCATGGTAACAGACAGAACCGGTAATGTCCTGAGGGAGCCCTGAATATTCACAGTATAAAGTAATGGTGTCACCTGGGAGTTGTAGGGTTGGATTCTGGACGCCGTGTAACTGTAATTTGTGGGATGACATTCAAGATCATTACTTATTCAACCTGTGCTGCAGAGAAATTGCAAATTATCACAATGATGCTGTGCAGTTCGTTGATATTTCAGTGGACTCCATTCTGTTTAGCCGAAACATAAACTAATAAGGCGATGAATTTCCATTTGTTTTTATATATTTTCTTCTTGTTATGTGCAATTCATTGCCAAAATTGACGGTGGAAGTTGATTCAACAGTAACTTTCAAATAGGTAATCGACAGTAGCTGATTTAAGCAGAAAATCTATGGCAATGGGGATAAGGCAAGAACAGGAGGAACAATTGCAAAGGACTCTGAAGGAGAAAGTATCCACACAAGTAGCGGAATGCTATCATCAGCGATTTTGTGATGCGTGTCAGTTGTCCGTTGGGGGTCAGTCTGTGCTTATTCTGAGATGGCTTTACCGTTACACTCTTGGAATTCACCTGCAGCTCTACCTCAATTTCAATTCTTTACATTTATTCATTGTCTTCCGGATATGATAAATGGGCATCCTTTTAATATTATATTAAATATTGAGATATGGTTTAAATCTTTCCGACAAACTAATTTGTTTCTTTGCATATACCCGAACATTCACCCCAGCTCGAAATCTAATTAAGATTGTCCACACAACAGATGTGGAGATTTATTCCCTTCTCCTCGCTGTATTTCCAAACCTTCCATAAATGATTCAATGCGATGCGATACAACCACACTGTTAAACAGCAGGTTCGATATTCTTCATCCTCATTGTTTTATTTGTTTTGTTAGCAGTATAGTGTTTGCATTCAGTCTGATTTAACCTACTCACTACGTCATGACACAAATGATTTCTACGATGTCTCTGAGTGCTTCGCTTTTCCTTGTACAAAAGAGACCCAACAAAAGGAGTCAATGTTTGGAATTCCACTGCCCTTTTGAGTTACAGAATGTCGCTAATTGAAGAAAATGGCATGACTGAACGGCTTTTTGATCTTCATAGTCCAAATTTCTCACCATTTAATCGCAAATTGTGAACACTCAACAGACTTTTCTGAAGTGATAAATTCCATCGAATGTCTAAACATTAATAATTATTCCTGTTCAAATTAGATCACTTTTCATTATTCTAAGCGGTAAGCAATGAATTTTCAACTTCACAATTACTTCATAAAAGTAATTTCGAGACAATGTTAAGGGTGGCAGGTTCCTTCCGGAGAGGATATTTGAGAATCTGTGGAATTTTACCATATTAACAATAGAGCCACTTCTATGTTAACGTTGAATTCAACTTCTAACGTAACACAAAATGCTACTTAGTTCTTTGAAGTAATAGTTCAGCGATTTTAGTCCAAAGTTATTACCTTGGTGACCAAGACCTACTGGGCCTACTTCAAAACACATCGTTAATTTATCACTTACTCTCTCAGCCTCACCCCTGTCTTCAGAGTATATCCCAATTTTCATAAATGTAATCAAATCTGAAGAAGAGTTACTGGATCAAATCTTTAACCCCGCTCTCCGTGAACTGATGGTGACTGATGTGTTGATCGTTTCAACCCATTTCTGTTCACATTTTAATGTGTTCTCAGTTGTGATGACATGCCATCTCAAACATACCATTGACTTTGTCTCTGTACAGACAGGCTGTCTGATCTGTTTTATAAGTTATCCTTTAAAACTGTAACAATTAGATGTCCTGCATCTGCAGTGGGTTACTCTTGTCTTGTGGACAATGAAAACGCATTCATCGTTAATGTGAAAAATGGTGAAGCCTTTATCAACTGTTCGTTCTGCAGATTAGAAATTACATTGGACTCTCGTTAAATCCTGTTCTTGTATATTGAATTCACTCAGATTTGTCTGCTGCTAAGAAGAAGATTGGTGTTTGACAGCAGTCTGGCAAAAAGATGGCCAAGCTGATTGTGTCTCTTCCCAAATACCTCCAGATTACAAACTTTCAAGACATCTTAATAGGTTTGATAATCAACACTATAATTAATACTCAAGGCATTTTTCTGGGTGTCTTTAAAAGGTTTTCAGTTGTCCTTTTTGGTTCTATTCTATCATATTCCATTGTAGGACAAGAGAAAGGCATCAAAAGTTCTATAAGGTCATCACATGAGTAGGTTGACATGTCACAACTCAGGAACGAATGTTAGCTCGTTTGGCAGTAGAAATGTGAAGTACTTCATTTACTTTGATCTGACTATAAAAAAAATGGAAAGCATCTCCTCATTTTGTATGTCAGGCGCTTGGTTTTCAGTTTGTGGTAAGACATTGTGTACTGGATGCGAGGTTCAGACTCCATAAGGAGACACTGTGCTGGATGTGGAAACAGGCAGCCTGTTTTGGATGCTGGGGTGAAATGTCAGGAACGTGTTTTCGCGTATCATAATTTGCTGGAATGTTTCAGCAGTCGATATTGTGTTGGATGTAAGAGAACATTTTTTTGCTGAGTTGAGGATTCATTATTGTTATACTCGGATGGTGCAGAGACACATATGCTTTTGTTGTGAGTTGCTGGATGCTAGATTCAGACATGCTGTGTTGTGGAATTGTCATTAAGATACTCTCTGCTGTTTGCCTGACAAATTGGGACCTCGTCTGCGGGAAAATATCTTATGCTTATTGCAGTTCGAAACATTGTGCACTTAGCGCCATTGTGTCTGTTGATGTAGGTTAGAGTGTGTTCCGTGAGTCAAACATTGCACCTATTGTTTTTTGATGGTACTCTGTGCTCAAATGTGTCTGAAGACATCCTGAATTTGCCGAACCATACCATGGTCATTCATTTGCTCAGTTCGCTAGTGAGCGTGTTTGAATGCAGAATGATACCAACATTGGGTCCAGATCCCATCCGGGCTGAGGTTGCTATGAAGGACCCAGCTTCTCAATTTTTCCATTCAACTGAAACCTCTCGACGTTCAAGTTAATCTTTAGTCGTCTCTCTCCAAAGAACAAGACAGACGATGGCGATTTTGCCTTGACTATTGAAATTGAGAGAGCCATTTCCAGCCACGTTGCAAGAAAATAGGTGAGTGTGTCTCAAAGCAGCTCTGGATTCAGAGTTGGCAATGAAAGTACTCCACAGGATAGCAAGAGAGAGAGAGCTTGGTAGCTTCGACATCACAAAGAACATCATAAAGTTTCTTTGTCCTTTAAGCATGTTTATTGAGTCAAACACAAGGCCGTTGACATTCATGTTCCAATTTGATGGATTATGATGAGTGATTTGGGATCCACCTTATTTATTTGTTTTATTTCATTGACAGAGATAGATGCTCGGAAGAATGTTCCTGTGTTGCACGAAGTTCAGTGACGCTGCACAGAGTTGGGTTTCATAGAGGACAATGTAGAGTCACGCTGAAACTCCCAATGTGCAATTTCTGGAAGATGAACTAATCAGAACTTAGCTTCTGATCCAGAAGATTATCTCTGTGGCACACACTGTGAACTCTGTGAATACAGACCAACTTCGTGACTCCCACTTTGAAGTATTTGTGAATCCATACCAACTCTGCGACTTTGGAGGCTCTTTAAATGCATACATCTCTGTGATCTACTTTTCGAGTCAACGTAATTAAAGTTTTATTTTGATTCCAAATTTGCCCTCCCTTTAAATAAATACCTTTCTGAGACTCACTGACTGGAATTTCTATATGTATGGCCTTCTGTTTGACTGAGCAAGCATGCTATGCGGACAAAGCAACTTCCAGATGCCCCTTGTGATGTCGAAGCTGCCGAGCTCTCTTTTCCACTATCCTGCTGAGTATATTCATTTTCAACGCTTAAACTAGACTTGTTTTGATACAAACTCATCTATTTTCCTGCAACCTTGCAAATCAAATTATTTTCATAGAACGAAAACACATGTTTCGTGTGGTTGAAGAAGATAAACTGAACATGTTTGTTTAGTGACTGCAATTAATGTAAGTCTCGGTGGGCAGTAATTATGTCACTGGAGTGCTTCTCCTTTTTATTAATAAGTACCAGTTTTGAATATTTCATTCCACTGTACTGTCAGAATATCACCTCTGACACAACCGATATCCTTTCAAACACAGAAAGGGAAGCAATGGTGCAGAGTCGTCTTTCTGAATGGCAAATTCAGAGTTTCATCTATGAATTTCAAAAGTTTTACTATCCTGTTCTTGCTGCTGTGGGCGTTCCTGGTAAGTGTTTGCTCAGTTTTGTTTTTCCGACTCTTTCGAAGGATTTGCACGTGGAAGGCTAGGCAAGCATTTATTGCCTACCATTTATTCCTTCAGGAAAGCTGATAATATGTCATTTTCCAGATATCTGGTAATCCATATCAATTAGAGACACTCGATATACTGCTAGGAATGGACATCTAGGGTTTTGATAAAGTGATCTTAAAGCGAACTACCTCAAAGTCAGTCGCACCTTTAGGGGACCTTGCAGTTGGCGGCAGTCCCATGCATCTGTGACTTTTGCCCTTCGAAATGGTGAAGGTAGCGGGTGTTAAACACACTGTTGAAAGTGTCTTTAATGTTCATTTCGTGGATCTATTGTTATTGTACAGTGCTGCCAATGTGGATTTCTGGTGAAGGGAGTGAATGTTGAATTTGGTGAATCGGATTAATCAAGTGATGTATTTTTCTGCTGTTCTTGTAGGAGCAATCATCCAAGAAAGTGGGGTTTATTCCATCATATGCTTGAATTTTGACATTGGATCATTGCCAAACACGGGAGACACAGAGGGCGAGACACATGCTGTTGACTTCTCACTTTCACATCTACTGTCATTGACACATTATTTCTACGACTGATCAAATTGCAATCTTTGGAAGTGCAGCCCCACGGGATATAACGCCTGAATTAGCAGTGGTAAAATGCAGTTTGTCCTCTCGAATTTGCTCAGTGAATTCATAATTTCATGGCTGGTCTGATTACACCATGACATACAAGATGTTGTTTACTCGAAACGCTTTCATCTCTTTCCTGTCAAGAATCTTGTGCCTCAAAACATACAAAGACTTTGCTTCAACAAAACTTTGAGAGAGATAATACCAAAGTCTAACGGGTCTCTGTGACACAAAGCATTCTCAGTCTTTGCTATCTGGCATTGAAGTTGATTTTGTATGGCTTTGCCACTGACGGTAACGTTACTGAATAGCAAGGGGACACTGCTCGCTTCTCCCTTACGGGAAATCACATTGCCTAGACTGTCTGTGACATAAATGTAGTTTGCCAATTATTAGCCCAAACGTTTAATAATTAAATGTTTCCTTACGGCCTTCATGAATCTAAATTAAATAATCCAGTTATTGATACTGTTAAATTAATGCATGCTACTGAATGAGGGTGTGATACCATTCTTTGGTTCGATGCTTGTCCGGTTACTTTGAAAGCTCTGACTTTACTGAAAGCCATTTTCCCCTCTGATCATGTTTCGGAGCAATTAACTTTTACTAGAAATCAATAGGCTCTTCAATGTTCAATTAAGTTTGCAAATCGTACATTAGCTTCTACTGGAGAAAAATATTTGTATCACATATAGCATATATCACATAATTATGGAGGTAGAGCACGGTCAAGTTGTTGTAGATCTTTGAGAGACACAGTTTGGTATAGTGATGAAAGAAGAAATAATTTTCATGGCACTTAGGGAAGAAACATCTCTATCAGTCATTTATAGACAGTGATTTTAAAAAGTGCTTCTTGATTTTGCTTCCAATAAGAATAGTGTTATGATTAACTGAAAAAGTGAAACGTTATCACTCATTTCTGATTCTGATGTTTCTTAGATTATTTTCACGTTACATTGTGAGCAATTGCAAAGTTTTCCTTTCGTGCAGGATTCTGGTTCCTTCGGCGTACCTGGTGGTCGTAAAATGTACCTGAAGCAAATTTAATTCCGACCACACACCCTGATTTACATTTCTCTCCTAATCATCAATCTTTTTGACTGACGTTCACATATGCTAGTGTCAATTTAACCACGTGTTACACAACAATTTCAACCTCTGTAGTTGCTGTCATGTCAGGACATCGTTATTAAGTCTGCTATAAATCATTCTCAGGTATTCACACTTCTAATTTGCAAAGTAACAAGCAAATCGTGTTTTCTCAAAACTACAAAATAACAAACAAAAGATCAGAAGAATTATTCTCTTGCAAAGAGCAGGAGCAAGCAAATGAACAAAGGTCTCAAGGCTGAGTTAACAAGTCTCTGATATATTCTGAAATCTGACCTGACTGCTTTCATTCACGTGATTTTGACTTCACTAACACCACCACCATATTTCGACATCATATGTGAATGCGGCAGTGACTTCTAAAACTGCTGCAATACATGTGGCCCAATGGGGATGAACTAGCAAATACCAGCAGAAGATTTTATAGTAGCAACAATATTGTGTGCTTTTCGCGGTTCCAGTGCTTGATTTTGTGCCATGTCTTCCAACCAGTAGTCACATTTTCATTTGCCTTAGAAGGCATTTGGTATATTTAAGTGTCTGGTTTGGCATCTTTAAATGTGAACTACCTTGCCAGTGGAGACACTGGAGTCAAGCGCCAGCTAGGCCAGGACATGAGTGCAATAGATAGGATCTTTTGACAATTGTTTCATTGCCACCTTTGGACGAAAATTAGATTCCAGATTGAAGAATTGCGTGAAATTTGTGTATTCTGCCATGGAGACATACGAACCTCAGTTCCCACGCAGTATCCTGGATTCATGGCTTTCCAGTCCAGGAAGAACACGACAAAGCAATTGTGTAATTAATGCATGCATGCTTTAGCTCTGATCTCCCCACACCACAAACTCTCTCACATACCCTAATGGACACATTTTATGACGTTTTCTGGCTTCAGACGCAGGCGCGCATGCACACACACACGAAACACACACACACACACACACACACACACACACACACACACAGACGCACACACACACACACATACACACACACACACACTCACAGTCTAATTATCCTGAACATAAATCTGGGTTGATTCACTGGAAACAAACCCAAGTCACTGTCCAACGTTGCGAACATAAGCTGATTTTCGAACAATAACCTACAGACTTTGCGGAATGATTAAGAGAAGGAATGTACGTTGATTTGGCCAATAAGCCACTATGACTAGACAATGTTCAACAGCAGGAATCTTGCTTGCTTCTGCCATTCCAAGTCATGCTCAATGGCTAGATATTAGAATTGGAATTAGGATCAATATCACATAATAAACCCAGAGTCTCTGAGAAATTATCAGGGGAAACTAAAATAATCGCCTGACATTATCTTCCCTCATTAACCCAGAAGTGATGAATAATGATGTGAAGCAGGATTTGGATTGGTTTCTCACAATAATCCAGTGTCAATGCATTGCGTAATAAGTCTTCTTAACTCCCTGGTAATCAATGAGTAATGATCGCATGTGTGAACTTTCTGGATGTCACATTATAGCCACGCAACATGTTCTGATCGGCTTCACTGAGTTCATTGCAACTTCTTATGCTGTGGTTCCTCTCATTTGTTGCAGATAGTTTCTGAAAGTCTTACCTCTCCTTTACCTTCTACTGGAGACTGTTAGCAGACTACGCATTTTACTTGATAACCTGAAGTTCTATTAATTCTGTGCGAGATCGTGCTGACAATGCTTTGCATAATATGCTAGGTTTTGTTAAAAGATTAATTATTTTACCTAGAAAAAGTGTTGTGAAACGTGTAGGCATGTTAATCCTTTGCTATTCACATTAATGCAGAACAAATCTTAACAAATACTTGGTGAAACTGGTAAGTGTGCTTTTAAGTTGATTTATAACTTTGTTTTTCTTTACTTTGCAGTTAACATACTGACAATTTTGATATTGTCTCGTGGAAAGAACGGCCTCTCCAAATGTATCACCCAATACCTTTTAGCGATGGCTGCAGCAGATCAACTGGTCGTAGTTCTTGACCTAATATTGAGGCATATTCCTATTGCTTACGCATCACAGTTTACTTTCCTGTACTCCGTCCGCGTGTGCAATATCCATGCTTTCCTGGTTTACGTAGTCACTGATTGTTCCGTCTGGTTCACTATCACTTTCACGTTTGATAGATTTGTGGCAATTTGTTGCCAGAAGCTGAAATATAAATACTGCACGAAGAAGACAGCGCTAGTTGTTCTAGGGACAGTAACTTTATTGAGCTGCATCAAAAACATTTTCTGGTTTTTTGTGCTAATGGATGAGTACTGGCTTGAGAACATCCCTTGGTTTTGTGGTGGAACAATGAAAGTTCTTGAATCTCTTATTTGGGCTTCAATAGAGTTCCTTCATCACATTCTAACTCCTGCAATTCCATTTTCCCTCATTCTCCTGTTTAATTCTTTAACCATCAGGCATATTTTGGTGACAAGCAAAGCCAGGAGGAGACTGCGTTGTCAGAGCGGTGAGGACAATGCAAATGACCCAGAGATGGAGATGCGAAGAAAATCGATAGTTTTACTATTTTTTATCTCAGGGAATTTCATCCTGTTATGGACAACTTTCATGCTGTATTTTATTTGGTACCGAATGTATTGGTTGTATTACGAGGCTATATGGTTACCATACTATGTACGGGAAATTGGATTTATGCTCCAGATGCTGAGTTGTTGTACAAATACTTGCATTTATGTTGTAACTCAGGCTAAATTCAGAGAGCAGTTCAAAACTATGCTGCTTTGCCCATTTAGACAAATTAAATTATTTACTCATTTTTAAAAATAAATTATCCACTTCAACAGCAGCATTCCAAACTTTCCAAATTACGTTTAATCCACGTTTCCCTTCGGGTTAGTGTTAAATATTAATGGGAAAGTTGACTCCTACATTTTATAATGAGAATTATATTGCCAGCGGGTAACAGACAAGAATGAAGCAGCTACATAAGCTATTTAGTTACAATAATAATAACAACAACTAAAATAATAATACTGGTCACCAGAGTAGCCAGCGATGTTGGTTCGTGCACATATTCTCGTAAGAATCAGGGGTAGCAACGTTGGTCATCATGACAGTTTTAACACTAGTGAAGGCAGTTGGTTCCAGTTGTGTCATACAAATTGTGATAGAAATCGATCTTAAGACGAGATCCAAATGAATACCAATGATCACCTAATTTGTTTGTGAGATTCTTAAAGGAAAAATGAGACCTTTTGAACATCTCCACTGAAAAGCGACATAGAAATTGATATGGAAAACAATGAATTTTCGAGATCACACTAGTCAGAGAGCATCGACTGAGAGAGCAAGCTGAGAGTTCGATTCTAGATTACTCTTCATCAGAGCTGAATTGAAGTGTGGAGGGGTCAAGATCTATGTTAATCTGGGAAAGTAGGGGCATGGGTTGTCGAGTACCTGGGAGAAAGGATATTGGAAGTTCTGATGAAGTGATTATAATTTGAGATTGGCCGTAGAATTGCCTATCCAACTGTCAGACATGAAATGGAAGACAGTACCAGTGGAGGAGGTGAGTTGTGAGAATAACGTGACAGAGAATTTAACAAACAAAGCTAAACGAAAGGGGTTTGGTTCATACTGTGAATATGGTGAAGTCAACATGAAATCCAGAAACCCAGTTGTTTTAATAAAGACTTCTACTTTCTTCTGGATACCCTTCCTCAAAGGATTTCACTCAGCAATGTTGTTAAATAATCCTGTCTCGCTCCACAATACACAGTGTAAAATGACTTGCAATCTAGTTCGTTCCTTCGTAGACATACACATTCATCTCCAATTTCCTATTTGGTACAGTTCCCAACGTCACAACTCTTACTTGGCGGTCTGCACAAAACGTAGTTTCACTTTGTAGTTCCACATCTCCACCCATTCATCCTCCACATTGTTCAGGCTAATGTCCTGGTTTACTATTGTGTTCATCGAATCCTTAAACAGCAGCTCTACCTGAGGTTCCATTCCTCTCTGTCTGTATTTTCTTTAAAATATGTATAACCCTTGATGCTGAGTTCACATCCTTCGTCAACCTGGAGCCAGGTTTCCATGATCCCAATGACATCATATGCATCATTGTGTATTTAGACGGCTAGGTCATCCAAATTATTAAAATATTATTCGCATTGAGATACAGAAATTTCAGGTCATTTTGTTTTAATACATATTGCCACTTTCGAAACATTGGGAAATTTTGCCTAGTTTTATTTTTGTCTTTTGTTTATCTGCCTTCCATCTCGAGACATGGATCCAATCAGCTTCTTCACCACGTCTACTGTTTGTTTCTCTCGATCCTTCACCATATAATCTCTTTTCCCTCCAAACCGTTGTGTTATTTCAGTTGCATTTCTCTCAATTTGCAGATTGTTTCATTGCATTCACGGTCTCCCTATTCATGATTGTATGAAAACTCCTTCAATTTCGTTTACTGTCCGATTTTTCTGAATCTGCCCCATCCTTTCTGATGGCCTCCCGTTTTGTGATCTTGTGTTCCGGATGACAAATTTATGACCGTGCCTCTGTCGCTCTACTTATGCCTTTTGCTTCTTTATTCTCCACATTATGTGAGCCCCAATCTATCTGCTTTTCCAATTCATTGTGGTTCTCAGACTTGATTTTCTCTTCCACTCCACATTTTGCTCTGTGTAGCCGTAGGAAGAGTTAGTTTCGCTCCCTGCTTTACTGCTGACCTTCAGATGTGTGTAACATTGCGTCACATAATTCAACAGCAGGGATTCCTTGCACAATACAATACGACACATGAATCTTCTGCAAAATAAAACCGTTTTATTTTTAATCAATGCCGTTACTAAAAAATACTATTTCGGTTGTTAAAAGAGTAAAGGTTAATTAATACTTATTTTATGCGAATGAATAACTGAAACAGACTCTCAAAATGACATTCTGGAAATGTCAATGGGCTTTGATCCGCGCTGTTCTGTTTCAATTACATATCTGCATCGCTGCATAAAGAATGAGGTCAATTTCGAGGAAAATTCATATTTAACCTTGTACGTGAAAAAAAAACTTATACCCAAACTAAACAAAAGAAAGGAACAGGTTTTCTTTCCAACACAAAATGTTTTATTACAATTTGGTACTACCGTCAAATACTGGTGCTATTTGCAATGCTTTTTTCTGAATAAGTAAATGCAAATACCTGCATTCCAAGACTGAAATCCATATCAGTAAATCAGATTATTAGTCCATCTGATGTGTTTTTTTTCGGGCCTGGAAACGTATCCCTGACGTTAACGTCGCTGGATCGTCTGCAATGAATATAAAATCTTGAGGATATAGATCCCTCTTCTCATATTATGAGGGAAATCGCCTTTGCCTGCTTTATCTATCTAAATTCGCAATTTGATGCAATTTGTTCTTGAATAAATGTGCATCACTATTTTTATTATTAATCCTGCCAGTCCAGATAACCATATAGGCAGAAATAATATCGACTCCAAATTGAAACCTTAATTTCGCCTTCTTTGCACTTAATCACACTGTCATATCTGTCAATATCTGTTGGTTTTATTTAAATTAAAACACACATTTCCAGATAATCTTTGGAACTTCATTGTCTGCAGAAAGAAAATGTGCAGAATATCAACTGATTCATACTCTTTTTAGATGTTGGGAATTTCGGTGCATTAGCTTCCGAGTTCATCATTCTTCAGAGGTGGGAGGATCATATTCAGCTTCTTGTAAATGTTATTCACGGAGAATTTTAGAGTACTGATTGAAATGGGAGAGTTGGAAAAAACATGATTTCTGCGCATTGCGTTTCCAGCGACACGGTAGAAGAAATGTATCTTCAAAATGAATATGTAAGTTGAGGTGCAGAAAACGCATTGGACTGAGAGAGTCAGACAGTCACTGTGGAGAAGAGAAAGCTGCAGATACAGAGGAAGACAGGGAAACAGATACGGAGAGAAAGGCAAATAACCAGAGAATATAATTTGTCTAAAGAAACAGTGATTGGTTACAAACTTTGTCCACTCCGAGGGATCAACCAATCCTGTTTCTTAGGAAACGCTCCATGGTTTCCCCAGAAGCAAAGTACACCCCGAATCTGGGTTACCTCTTCCACGTCGGATTGGAACTCCCAACATATTTTATTGATTGTGTTATCATTGTGCAAAACTGGAAGAAGCGACATGTGTTCCCTGTGCTCCCAAATTATAATATTGATCATGCTGCGTGGTAAGTCTCTGTTCAAATGCTCACTGCTCGCTCCATGAGTTATACGGTTTCCCAGAGGCTTGGTAGATTGTGCTTTGTTGCAGGGACCAACACAAAGATGCGGTATTAGAGAATACTAGCAAATTAATTCTCGTAGAACGATGGAGCTGGAGTTATTCCACAGCATCTGGTCGAACTGTATTCTGGTACATTCAATATCCTTGAGACAATCCGAGATATTTAGCGAAAGTATACAGCACGGGGAAGAGAGGTATGTCTAAAGATTTTCAAGATTGTTTGTCTGCCATTTTGTACAATGGAAAGAAAACACGTTGTTTAAAAGTTGCTCAGGTTTTTTGCTCAGACTGAGCTGTGTACTTTTGTGCCATGGGGCACACACTGTTGTACAGCACAGCAGTCCCCGTACAAAAACCCAGCTGAGTTCTAACTGAGAAAGCGCTCGTGGCAGAAAACAGAAGGAATAATCCCGCTTTCATCACGTGACAGTGTCTTTCATGAAACGCGAAAACATAGCACAAATCTCAACAAGAACATTGAAGGAGCAACCGAAAATAAAATGTTTCTTTTTAATTTAACGTGCAGCTACCCTTTAAATACTTTTCATGCATCAACCCGTTGTATATTAATCTATATTTGGTCATTTTATCATCGTTATTTATCTATGAAACGGATTGTCCACCTCTTTATCGACTCCTACTGTCTATTTGTATTCCCTTTGGTTGCTGTTTCTATCCAGATATGTTTCATCAGAACACTTTTCGATCAGTAGCATATATAGAACATGAACACATCTGAAAAATAAAAAATAGAAACTATTCTGTCTTGAACACAAATTTTCTCAATTCTGATTGGTCTTGCTGATAATTGTTTTCTGATGATATTCATTAACTCATTATTCATGTTAATTCTTAAATCGTGGTCCAATTGCTTCAAATCCACATTGCTTCCTGACAATGTAAGTATTTCCATTGTAAGGATATTATTGGCACTTGAGATTCGTCCAGTCCACTGGGACCTGATCCCCGACAGACGGGTCTTTAAACACCACCTGGCACATAGCAATGTTAACTTACACATCTTGCAATACTGCAGAATATTCGTCAGGCTATGGCTTAAATGAGTTTCTTCCAATCTCATATCTTGTACAGAACACCAGTATCACTGCAACCGTCCAGCACATGATACATATGGCAAAAGCGTGAAGTGAGGGATGGGAGTGATTAATTTTCGAAGTGAGAATTGTGAAAAAAAATGCTTCTCGTTTCCAAATAATGGTCTCAGACTGATTTGCAAACACCAACTAGTCTGATCATTTTTCCATTTTGATACCTGTGAAATCTGAGTTATGGCGTTTATGCCACTTAACTGATGTTTCATATGTTAACACGTGTGAAGGTATGATTGCTTTACGTTTATCCAACAGAATCTCGCAGAGTGTTTTTTGTGTGTGTTTGCTTTTGGCTTTCGAAAGATTCTAATCGAATTTTGTTGCTCAAACAAATGTTTCACCTATCTCCAAGCGAATGTTGGTTGGCTGGGTGGGAGTGGGACGACAAAAATGAAAGCGTTAATGTTCCGTCAACTGGAGGATTGTACTCAATCAAGTTAGAATGGGACTAGGTGAGGCTTTCTTGTTGTTAGAATTTGCTAGCTTACAATTGAAAAAAAGACTTCTAATCAATCTCTCTAGCAAACTTTGTGAGAACTGTTCGACTCAATGTTAATTTTAATCGCAGGTAAATTGCAAGCTTTAATAAATCACCTTTGAAAATCCAGGGAACCACATTAAGAAAGAATGACCAGGCAATTGAGATCCTGAAATACATTAATACCAATAATTGATGTACTTAACAATTTATATAAACTTAAAGTCTCGGAAACACTGCTAATTTGCTTTGCTCTGATGTTTGTAATGGTACCTCTGAAAGGAAACTGTATAGAACTTGAATCTGTGTTTGTATATGTGTGACTCGATGTGTGTTTATAAAATTGGTAACGTGTTCTGTGCCTCCCTGTGCATGCACGTATGTGTTGATTGGTTTGTGGCTTTTACCTGCACACTATTGTCTCTCGTGTGCCAGAAGTGTTTGTGAATTTATCTCTGTGTTGGCGTGCATGTGGTTTACAGTGTCAACATCGTTGCATGTGTGTATAAATATTTGTCCAGACATATGCATTCCATTGCGTGAATCCGCATATGCAGTTGTAATCACCTTATTAGAGGATTTTTACCAAGGTGAGTAAGTTAATTTTTAAAGGTGTCGATGCCTCTTTATCTGTTTCTCGCTCTTCTGATCAAAATGATACAATGTCACCATGTGGTGACAACTCGATGCGACAATACAAACGGAAGGTGAACATATCACAGTGGAGTAATTGGATTGAAGAAAAACATCTTTCTCTTTGTAAAGATACTGTCAGATCTGTTATTGATTCAACACTATTTTATGCTCTTATTTAATATTACCAGAATCTACAACGTTGTGTCAATCCTAGAATTCCTACAATGTAGAAATGCTCATTAGGCCAATAAGTTCACATGGACTGTCTGAAAAGTATCCTGACCAGGCTCATCCCCTTTCTGCTTACCTTTAGGGAAGCATTATCCCATGGATATTCACTTAACCTGCACATTCCTCGACACTTGGGCAAATTAGGATGACAATTCCATGTAACCTGCACATTTTTGGACAGTGCAAGGACACATGAGGTCAGGAAGAAACCAAAGGCAGAACTGAAAGAATGTGCAAACGGCACACATTCTTTCAAGCAAGACTGGAACTGAACCCCGATCCTGCCACTCTGAGTCTACAATGCCACCTATTGAGCCACAATGCTACGTGAATTAATTGAGATTAATCGAGGAATCCTGAACGTGATGGAATGATTTCTGGATTACACAGTTCGAATAAAAGCTGGAAAGAATCCCTGATGGAGTGAGAATTTCAATATTTCAACTTGTCTACAGGGTTATGGAATGAATCATATTGATAGCCGTCGATATCCCCCTGAGACTGTCGAGTACATGTGATGATCAATTATTTAGTCTTGCCCTGGAAATGATTTGCTTTTGAATGTTTTAATTGATGTGTGTTAATACGTGGGCTGCATCCATACATGGAAATACAGACTCTCCTTGATCCTATTAAAATTGATGAATAACATTATGCTCGAAAACAATAATAAGGATCTAACAGAGAAAATATTTATTATGTAACATTGAACATTATTGCCCACTTGGAGGTTTTTCTCTTCACTGACTTCAATATTACAGCAGGACCAGAAAACAAAACATTAGGCAGAAACATCCAAATAAATAATAGCAGATTCTTGATTGAGAGATTTAAAAGGGGTGACTTCAAAGATCACCTCCCCTTTTACATAGCAGGCAGTGAAATTTCGTTTAGAATTTGCTTTGCCTGTGATGCGTTCCTGAAAGTTAAGAGTTGGCAAAATATAATTTCCCAAATGGTTTAATTTCAACTTTCCAACATCCATCACACTCTTCTCTCTTTTTTTCCTTCAGAATGCTTACTCTTATTTACTGTCTAAAGGCGATTCTGTACAGCTGTCCTCCTCAGATGTTGATTCTGGAGGAGAAGAGGTGACTGTACACTGTACCGATCTTGATATAATGAGTGGAAGTATTTCATTGTGGCGTGGGCAACAGCCAGGGTCAGGACATGTGAACACAGTAGTATCAAAGGCAAAGATATCAAGGTCCCACATTCAACATCACTGACCGGTTCATGCATCTCACAACCGCAACTGCTGTCTGTTACTGGGCTTTGAGATAGTCGGTGATGGAAAACAGCCAGTTCCATGGACAAATTAAGCCTGAGGTGGCCAAAGAGAGAAGATTTCGTGTCTTTTTGGGTGTGATGTAGAATCATGGACAGATATAACTGCAATGTCCAATGCGATCTTAGCTGGTCAAGCACAATCCCACTCGTGTCTAAATTAACACGTTTCTAACAGTCATCCAACTATTTCACAGAGAAAAGCGAAAATAGCCTGCAGCTTTCACTTGGACTCAACAATCTATCACAGAATCGGATTTGAGGATACTTGTTCTCCTTTCCATCCTGAAGTATTTGTTGCTATGTTTCAGGAAGTTCAAATCTCAATACCTGTGACTCTCAGGAACTCTGAAATCCATCTGTGGGGAGCTGACTGCACTTGAATGTTAACTTGACGAGCAGGAATAAAATACAGCGGGAATTGTTGTACTTCCTGTACTGCAGGCCGACATACAATGCCCTGAGGAGTGGAATTCCAGGACTTTGATGGGGCGTCACTGGGAGAATGGTAATATATTTCCAAGACTGGCTGGTGAGGGACGTCAAACAGAACGTGCTGCTGTTGGCATTCTCATATATCTGCACTTGTCCTCCTGAAAGTAAATGGTGTTAAGATTGAACGTTGCTGGATAATTATCAATGGTGAATTTCTGCAGTGCATTTTGTAAGGTGTACACACTGCTGGTAGTAGTTCTCGGCAGTGGGGATTGGGTGCTTGTGGACGTGATGCCAGTCAAGTGCTCTGCTTTATAGTGAATGGTGCCAAGCTTCGTGAATGTTTTTGTAACTACTTCATCTAGGAAATTATTTAATATTCCATTACGCTTCAATTAATGAGTTACCCCCATGCATAAGTCAAATCAATCATCTTTGGCATCAATCCAGTTAACGTCGTCTAACTGCCTCTACTAAGACTGCATCCTTCTTCAGATGAGGGAACCAAAATTCGAAGAATACTCCCACTCTCAGTAATGCCTTGTATAGTTGCAGCAACATCTCCCAATTTTAAATTTTATGCCTTTTGCAATAAAGGTCACCTTTCCAATTATCTTCGTTCTTACCCATTCAATCTGTGTGCAACTGTCAGTGATTCATGCTCGAGGAATTGTATTTATATCAGAGTGGTACTGGAAAAGCATAGCAGGTCAGGCAGCATCCGAGGAGCAGGAAAATCGACGTTTCGGACAAAGGCCTGCATCAAGAATGTCCAAAACATCGCTTCTCCTACTTGCCGGATGGTGCCTGGCCTGCTGTGTTTTTCCAGTGCCACCCTTTTCGACTCTAATATTCAGCATCTGCAGTGCTCACTTTCTCCGAGGGCGGTAGATTATGTTTACATATCATTAAAACAATGAATGCTAAACACCTGACCAATGAAAGAAATGCATATAAGGGTCAAACACATAAAAGCATGTAATAATTTGGAATGTGGAAGAAAAGGACAATTTAGTTTAGCTCTGAAATAGGGCACAAGCTAAGTCTCTCTCATCATCGATGACACATGATAGAGACTGAGCAATATAATGTCATGGCTTATGAGAACAGAAAAGTACAGAATTTCCAGCCAGCTTTACGTTACTCATACAGAGGAATTACCTACATTGTCGATATTACAATTTGAGATAATGTGTTCTGCCATTGAAATGTAACTCATGTGCATGTTGGAACTTAATTGTTCCTCTGGAGACTGTCACTCTGTATAAATGAGGGATTATACAAGCGTCTGGAAGAAAAGGCTACAACAACTTAAGAGTTGGTTTTCTTTGTTGACCACGATGCATGGGCCAGCAAATGGACTCTTCTTTGCAATCTTTTATCCCATTATAGCTCTTATTGGCGTCCCTGGTAAGTAATCATTCACAATGTAATGCTTGCTTTGTAAATCTCGACAGTACCTATCTACTCCCTTCCATGATCGGCCGGAATTTATTGAATATGCAGCTTTGCCTGAATGTCAATGACCTGAATTTCATTGAAAATATATAAATAGATTGTACGATATTCTAACTATATGAAGTGAATTATCATGCATTCCTTACACTTGCAGTTTTGAGCATTACACGGTAATAATAATTTCATTAAGGTTCGCATTTATGGAATAGCAATTACAAAATTTCAGAACTTCCCTGTCCACTATCTGATCAGTCATCTGGAAATTATGAAAGTTTAAGTTTCATTTTAACTTTCCAGAATGCAAGTTAGAAGTTTTGGTGTCATGTAGTAAGAACGCATAATATTTTGGAAAAAAATGAATGCATTTCAGCCCGCGAATTGGCAGAGAATTGGAAGCTAATTTATTAGATGCAATCATTGAAATTGATGAGTTGAAGTAGAGAATCAATTACAGTGATGAAACAGTATATGGTATGAGATTTGGGAGCCTGCCTTGGTTACTAAGGAATGAGTTCCGGTCCAGCAGTCCCAGTATTAAAATGGTCTTGCTTATTCAATGTGGAATTGAGTGTAAGAAATGGGTGAAGAAGTAAGATGTTTTAGTTTTTCTGCGTTTCGCCTTTCTGCTGTAAGAGTTTTTCAGCTTTATATGATTTTGCCATTTCATATTAATTAAAATGTGGTGCAAACGATAGCGTTAACATTTCTTAACATTGCTAATTAACACCTGAGAATGTAGCGTTTAGCCAGTGTAGTATGTGCAATGTGATATGTTACAAAAGTCTTACACAGAAAAAAAAATGAACAACCTAACTCCATAATTGGCCTAAAGCTTAATTAAAGATTCAGATTTTACTGAACATCTTAAAGCAGGACAGAACGTCGGCAATATTGAAGGAGAGGATTCGAAATGTGAAGGTTTTGTTTTAGCAAAGGAAGGCATTCGTAAGAGTGAGAATGCGATTGTGTGCCCTCTCATTATCCGAGAAATACCATGATAAATTAGAAATAGTCTGCAAGCTGAAATGGTTGCAAGATTTTAAAGGGATGAAATTATCATCACAATAGTTTTCTTTTGAAAATTCGGCTCATGCGACGTTGTTCAACCAGGAAAGCCAGACAAATCTGATTTGATAACGTTGATGATTTGTTGGGCTGAGAATGCTAACAACACGATCAGCCAATGGTCTAATTTGCCTTAAGCATAACGCTTTGGCACATAAAATAAATTAGGAAACAATGAATGGGATTTGTGCTGGTGTCTTTCAAAGTTCAACATCTGAACGGGGAAACTCGATTGTTTACCGCGGTATTAGCTACGACTTAGACAGTGCATCATACGAATTCCATCTCTCTTTTTACTTTTACAGCCAACTTGGTGGCGATGGTAATCTTATCACGAAGAAGGTGTGGACTGTCTCGTTGCATTACCTACTACCTGGTTGCAATAGCAGTGACTGATTTCCTTGTCATAATTGTTGCAGTCATTGTCAACAGGATAAGTAGCATTTATTTTCGATTTAATGTCCTATCCACGACCCCCGCCTGTAGTTTAATTATCACGATGACCTTTGCCATTCGGGATGCCTCTGTTTGGTGGACAGTTGCCTTCACAATAGACCGTTCCGTGGCCATCTGCTGCCAGAGCCTGAAAACCAAATACTGCACAGAAAAAACTGCATCACTGGTCATTGGAATAGTTTGCGCCCTCTGCTGTCTCAAGAATGTCCCTTTCTACATCAACACCCAACCCTTGTACATCCTGGATGGGATGTCCTGGTTCTGTGATTTCAAGTCCACATATTACACTGATCCATTCTGGCAGGCCTTTGACATGTTAGAACAGATTTTAACCCCCTTTATCCCGTTTTTCCTCATTCTGCTACTCAACGCCATAACTGCAGGACATATCCTGGCAGTCAGCAGAGCCCGGAGGAGGCTCCGATGCTCCAAATCTCATGGGGATCATTAGATGATCAACCGCAAGAGGTCTATTCTTCTGCTTTTCACCATTTCTTTTAGTTTCATACTCCTGTGGGCCACTTATGTTGGGCGTTTTCTCTATGTGCGTGTTTCAGGTGAAGATTACTTCACGGGCCTGAATTTCAGCGACCCACAATACATTCTACAAAAGATGGCTATTTTTCTCACGTTACTCAGTTCCTGTAATAACGTCTTCATTTATGCAATATCGCAGAACAAAGTCCGAAAAGAGCTAAAGAAAATGTTAATCTGTCCTGCATTTCACTCATGAGTTGTTATATAATGTGAAACAGAACAAATGCACGTTAATTCTGCGACTTGACAAGAATTGGTTGTGTAGGACTCTTCCCCATTGTTGCAGCAGAAAGAAGTAGATCCTTCCTCGAGGGAAGTATGACCTATTTTCCATCTCTGAATATTTCCTTATTCTGCAGAGTGGAAGGACTGCCGAACTGTGTAAGTTATGTCTTTTCAATGTAATGCAAGTCTTGACAGTGTTTACGAAAAAGTTGATCTTGCGATTCTTTTTACCCTCCTAATGTTACAATTGTTCTCTCAAATAATATTTTCTCGGACATTTAATAAGCACAAGCTATTCTCTTTTCATCAGAACCCAAGAAAGTTCCAAGCGCATCAAGCTAATAAACGAGACAATTGTGGATATCTCCCATTATTTACATTGAAAATATTGCTCTCAGCCTTTGCAACTTAATCAAAGAAATAAAATGTGCTTTTCCTCAATGTTGCATATTATTATCCTCTCAACGACCGCCAGCTTCTTTTTTGCTAATGAAATATTTTTAACGCATGTAGATGAATCAAAATCAATTAACATGAAAAGAACGATAATTATCTGTATTGATGCTCTCATTTCATCAGTCCATCTTCCCACCATAGAATAGCAGATTCCTTTCTGAGAATGAGTACGTAAGTGAATGTTGAAAGAATGATCAATAAGTTCATAGTTCAGAAGAAAATTGACGCAAGGATGAATAACGAAGCTGAAATCCCAAATCTACAGAATTATACAGACAGGCAAATCAGTGGGAAATAGCATTTAATCCTAAATGAGTGGTTAGATTAATTTTAGAAGGAATAAAATAGCAAGACAGTCCGTGTTGGATATTTGAACTGTGGGAAGCATAGAGATCACAGGGAGCTCAGTTTGCACGTCCATTGATAATTGAAGGCTGCAGGACTGGTAGTTTAAAAGGTTTTTAAGGTACATCCATTTATTATCCAAATCATTTAAGACCAGAGCAATGTGACTGATTCTTAACAGCTTCAAGACAATAGTGGATGGAAAATTTCCCCTGACAGAGACACCCACATGGTGTGAATGCATTAAAGGAGAAGTTGAAATCATCAGGGATTTACTCACAGGAAATGCAGCAATACTATGCTAACGGGCAGAAGGTTCTCTGAGTAATAATACATCGTTTATTTTATGTTAGTGCCACATTATTACCCATTTGTCCACTGCCATAGATGTGTAGGAGTGATAGATGGCAAAAACCAAGAGGGCATAACCCAATAACCTGCATAGCAACACTTGAGCATGCCAGAGGCAGTGACTGCCTCAGTCACAACCACTCAGAAGGTTACGGAAGCGTCAATTAATTCTCAACTTCAATTTAATAAGTTGTTTCTGTGGAGAAATCACTGAGTTCTTAGATATTGATGTGGCATTTGCAGGGTCACTTGGCCAAACGTCATTATGAAATGGAAATGTGTAGGGTAATAATGGAGAAATTCATTTAGCTGTAGGCAGGACTCCAGCTGCAGAAAAAAAAAATTGGCATGGCAAAATCATTAGTTTGAATTCAAGTGTCGTGTCCATACAACTAACTGAAGAAAAGTTTCTTCTTACATATTATTCTTACAAATTAAGCCTGAGGTGGCCAAAGAGGGAAGATTTCGTATCTTTCTGGGTGTGTGTAGAATCATGGACAGATATAACTGCAATGTCGAATGCGACCTTAGCTGGTCAAGCACAATCCCACTCGAGTCTAAATTAACATGTATCTAACAGTCATCCAACTGTTTCACAGAGAAAATGCGAAAATAGCCTGCAGCTTTCACTTGGACTCAACAATCCATCACAGAATTGGATTTGAGGATATGTGTTCTCCTTTCCACCCTGAATTATTTGTTGCTATGTTTCAGGAAGTTCACATCTCAAACCTGTGCCTCTCTGGAAATGTGAAATCTTTCCGTGGGGAGCTGGCTGCCCTTGAATGTCAACTTGATAAGCAAGAATACACGACAGCGGGAATTATTGTACTTCCCGTGCTGCAGGCCGACAACAATGCCCTGAGGACTGGAATAGCAGGACTTTGATGGGGCGTCACTGCAAGAATGGTAATATATTTCCACGACTGGATGGCGAGAAGCATCAATGCGAATTTGGTGCGGGTGGTGTTCTCATACATCTGCACTTGACATCCTTAAAGTAAATGGTGTTAAGTTTGAAAGATGCTGGATCATTATTAATTGTGAATTTCTGCAGTGCGTTTTGTACGTTGCACGCACTGCTGGTAGTGGTTCTCGGCAGTTGGAGTTGGGTGCACATGGATGTGATGCCAGTCAAGTGCTCTGCTTTGTACTGAATGGTGCCAAGCTTCTTGAATGCTTTTCTAACTACATTCACCTAAGACATTAGTTCATATTCCATTACGCTTCAATTCATGAGTTATCTCTATGCATAAGTCAAATGAATCATCTTTGAATCAATCCAGTTAACGTCGTCTAACTGCCTCTACTAAGACTACATTATTATTCAGATGAGGGAACCAAAATTCTAAGAAACTCCCATTCACAATATGCCTTTTTTTTAGTAGCAGCAACATCTCCCAACTTTTATACTTTATTACTTTTGCAGTAAAGGTCACCTTTCCAATTATCTTCTTTCTTACCTATTCCATCTGTGTGCAACTGTCAGTGATTCATGCTCGACGAATTGTATTTATATCAGAGTGGTACTGGAAAAGCACAGCAGGTCAGGCAGCATTCGAGGAGCAGCAAAATCGATGTTTCTGGCATAAGCCCTTCATCAGGAACTGCAAAACATCGCTCCTCCTACTTATCGGTTGCTGCCTGAACTGCCGTGCTTTTCCAGTGCCATGTTTTTCGACTCTGAATTCCAGCATCTGCAGCGCTCACTTTCTCCGAGAGCGGTAGATTATGTATATAAATTTAAAACAATGAATGCAAAACACCTGACCGACGACACAAATGCATATACTAATCAGGCACCTAAAACATCTAATAATTGGGAATGCGGTGAAAAAGGATAATTTATTTTAGCTCTGAAATAGGACACCAGCGAAGTCTCTCTCAACATCGATGGTATATGATAGAGATTGAACAGTATGAAGTCATTGCTTCTGAGAACGAGGAAGTACAGAATTTGTCAGTTGTATGTTAGTCATACAGAAGAATTACGCACATTGTCGATATTACAGATTTGAGATAATCAGTTCTGTCATCGAAATGTAACTCATGTGCATATTGGAACTTAATTGTTCCTCTGGAGATTCTCACTCGGTATAAATGAGGGATTATCCAAGCGTCTGGAAGAAAAGGCTGGCGACAACTTAAGAGTTGGTTTTCTTTGTTGACCACGATGCATGGGCCAGCAAATGGACTCTTCTTTGCAATCTTTTATCCAATTATAGCTCTTATTGGCGCCCCTGGTAAGTAATAATTCACAATGTAATGTTTGTTTTGTAAATCTCGACAGGACCTATCTACTCCATTCCATGATCGGCCGGAGTTTATTGAATATTCAACTTTGCCTGAATCTAAAGAACCTGAAATGCATTGAAAAATATATAAATAGATTGTACGATATTCTAACTCTATGAACCGAATTATCATGCATTCCTTGCACTTGCAGTTTTAGCATTACACGGTAATAATCACTTCATTTTGCCTTGCATTTATGGAATAGCAATTATAAAATTTCTGAACTGCCCTGCCCACTATCTGCTCAGTCATCTGAAAATTGTTGAAGTTTAAGTTTGCAGAATGCAAATTCTAATTTCTGGTGCCATCTGGTAAAAATGCAAAATAATTTGGAAAGAAATTAATCCATTTCAGCCAGAGTATTACTAGAGAATTGGAAGAGAATTTATCACATGCAATCATTGTATTTGATGAATTGAAGTAAGGAATCAATTCCAGTAATGAAACAGTATATTGTGTGAGATTTGGGAGCATGCCGTGGTTACTAAGGAATGAGTTCCAATCCAGCAGTCCATTATTGAAATGGTCTTGCCTATTCAATTTGTAAGAAATGGGTGAAGAATAAGATGGTTTAGTTTTTCTGCATTTTGCCTTTCTGCTGTAAGGGTTTATTAGCTTTATATGATTGTGCCATTTTATATTAATGACAACGTAGAGCAACCGATAGCGTTAACATTTCTTAACACTGCTAATTAACACCAGAGAATGTAGCATTTTGCCAATGTATTATGCACAGTGTGATATGTTACGGAAGCTTAAACAGAAAACAAAATGACCGACCTAAGTCTATAATTGGCCTAAAGTTTAATTGAAGATTCAGATTACATTGAACATCTAAAAGCAGGACAGAAAGTCTGCAATATTGAAGAGGAGGGTTCGAAATGTTAAGGTTTTGTTAGCAAAGGACAGAACTGCAACTAAGGAAGGCATTCGTAAGAGGGAGAACGCGATTGTGTGCCTCTCGTCTTCCCGAGAAATATCATGATAAGTTAGAGATACTCTGCAAGCTGAAATGATTGCATGATTTTAAGGGAGGCAAGTTTCATTTGAAACTTCGGCGAATGAGACGTTATTCAGCTGGGAACGCCATCCAAATCTGGTCTGATATCGTTGATGATTTTGTTGGGATTTGAATGGTCACAACATGATCAGCCAATGGTCTAATTTTCCTTAAGCATAACGCTTTGGCACAGAAAATAAATTAGAAAAAAATGAATGGAATTTGTGCGGGTGACAGTTTGAAATGACCGAAACATTGACAAATGTTTAATTCAACTTGTGGTACGTTAGCAATTAACAACGTGGAGAACCAATCGTTTAACGCGGTATTAGCTATGACTTGCACAGTGCATGCTACCAATCCCATCTCTCTTTTCACTTTGTATTTTTTACAGCCAACTTGGTGGCGATGGTAATCTTACCACGAAAAAGATGTGGACTGTCTCGTTGCATTACCTACTACTTGGTTGCAATAGCAGTGACTGATTTCCTTGTCATAATTGTTGCAGTCATTGTCAACAGGGTAAGTGGCATTTATTTTCGATTTAGTGTCCTATCCACGACCCCCGCCTGTAGTTTAATTATCACGATGGCCTTTGCCATTCGGGATGCCTCTGTTTGGTGGACAGTTGCCTTCACAATAGACCGTTCCGTGGCCATCTGCTGCCAGAGCCTGAAAACCAAATACTGCACGGAGAAAACTGCATCACTGGTCATTGGAATAGTTTGCGCAATCTGCTGTCTCAAGAATGTTCCGTTCTACATCAACACCCAACCCTTGTACATCCTGGATGGGGTGTTCTGGTTCTGTGATGTCAAGAGCACGTATTACACTGATCCATTCTGGCAGGCCTTTGACATGTTAGAACAGATTTTAACCCCATTTCTCCCGTTTTTCCTCATTCTGCTACTAAACGCCATGACTGCAGGACACATCTTGGCAGTCAGCAGAGCCCGGAGGAGGCTCCGATGCACCGAACCTCATGGAGATCAGGAAATGATCAACCGCAAGAGGTCTATTATTCTGCTTTTCACTATTTCTCTTAGTTTCCTACTTCTGTGGGCCACTTACGTTGGGCGTTTTCTCTATGTGCGTGCTTCAGGTGAAGGTTACTTCACGGGTCTGAATTTCAGTGACCCGCAATACATCCTACAAGAGATGGCCATTTTTCTCACGTTACTCAGTTCCTGTAATAACGTCTTCATTTATGCAATATCGCAGAACAAAGTCCGAAAAGAACTAAAGAAAATGTTAATGTGTCCCTGTGTTACACTCGTGAGTTGTTTTAGAACGTGAAACAGAACAAATGCACGTTAATTATGCCACTTGTAGGACTCTTCCCCATTTTTGACGCAGAAAGATGCAGATCCTTCCTCGAGGGAAGCATGACCTAATTTCCATCTCTGAATATTTCCTTATCAAGCAGAGCTGAAGGACTGCTGAACTATGAAAGTGTTGTCTTTTGGCTGAAATGGTAAACTATCTCCTTCGTGGCTTAATGTCATTATATCAACTCTCCATTCATTTCTTGACATTGTTTATGGAAAAATGGATTCTGGCACAATTAATAAGCACAAGCTGTTCCCTTTTAATCAGATTTAAAGGCAGTTCCAATCGCATAAATCTAAGAAACCAAACAATTCTGGATTTCTCCCTTTATTTACATTGAAAATATTGCTACCAGTCTTTGCAAATTAATCAAAGAAATAAAATGTGATTTTACTCAAGGTAGAATATTATTATCTTCTCAACAACCGCCAGCTTCCTTATTGCGAATGAAATATTATTAACATGAGGATTGATCGAAATCAATTAACTTGAAAAAACGACAATTATCTGTATTGATGCTCTCATTTCATCAATCTACCTTTCCATCATAGAACAGCCAATTCCTTTTTGAGAATGAGTACGTAAGTGAATGTTGGAAGAATGATCAATAGGTTTATAGTTCACAAGAAAATTGATGCTGGGGTACACCACGAAGGTGAAACTCGAAATCTACAGAATTATACAGAGAGGCAAATCAAAAGACTGATCAATGGGAAATAGAATGTAATCCTAAATGATTAATTTTAGAAGGAATAAAAAAACAAGACAGTCTGTGTTGGATGTTCGAACCGTGGGTAGTACAGAGATCAGAGAGAGCTGGGTGCGTACGTCCATTGATAATTGAAGGCTGCAGGACCGGTAGATAATATAGTTAAAACTGCTATGAAGGTACTTCCATTTATAATCCAAAATATGTAATACAATGGCAATGTGAGTGATTCCTAACAGCCTCAAAGCAATAGAGAATGGAAAATTTCCCCTGACAGACACCCATATCGTGAGAATGCATTAAAGGAGAAGTTGAAATTATCAGGAATTCCCTCACAGGAAATGCAGAAGTACTGTGCAAACGGGCAGAAGGTTCTCGGAGTAACAATATATCGCTATCTTCATTTTAGTGATACATTATTACCCATTTGACCACTGCCATAGATGTGTAGGAAGTGATAGATGTTGACTGTCTAAATCCAAGAGGGAATAACCCAATAACCTGCACAGCAACACTTGAACAGCCTGCCAGAGGAAGTGGCTGCCTCAGTCACAAACACTCAGAAGGTTACCGAAGGGTCAATCAATTCTCAACTTAAATTTAATAAGTTGCTCCAGTGGAGAAATCACTGAGTTCCTAGATATTGATGCGACATTTGGATGGTCACTTGGTCAAAACACCATTAAGCAATGAACATATGTAGGGGAATAATGGAGCAATTTAGTTAGCTGTAGGCAGGACTCCAGCTGCAGAAATAAAACTTGGCACAGCAAAATCAATGCTTTGAATTCAAGCGTCGTGTCCATATAACTAACTTGCTTCTTGCATATTTCAGCACCATATCATAACAGCAGCTAGAGATCTCCAGAGCCCTCAAGAATTATTTGAATAAGGCGCGAACCAGCACTGGTCATAAAACTGGAAGTTTACACAGACAGTATGCATAATTGACCTCTGTCAGAATGGAGCGCTGCATACATGGATTCCTAACTTCTTGTGCACGATACGAATGGAAAAGCAAATATATTGGAAAGGGGAACGTATGTTGGGTGAAAATGATTTACATTAAAAAAAATGACTTCTACTTTTCAGTTCATGCTGGGATTTCTTACGTTAGCCTTTAAAGAATGTAAAAAAAAAATCGTTTCAGGAGATATTTTATCTCAGTGTTTAATTCGACTGAATGTATTCTGCATGTCTGTATAATTAAATCCATTAAGTTAGGAACACACAAACGAAGAATGAATAAATCGTAATGCACTAAGACTGGAGCTTCCAAAATAAGTGACAGTTTGAATGTGGCAGAGAGCATCCTTTACAAGGGAAAACTATAGAACAGGATAAAACTAGCCTAGGCCGTAAAGACTAAAGCCATGGGCATTTTATTGCTTTTTTCAATCTCTGGGTCATTATGATTATCGTCATTGTTGCTGTAGTCGGGTGTCCTGGATGATTGCATGGCTACTGAAATTTATCTGATAAAAATACAGTGAGCAGTAAAATCAGTATAAATGGAAGACTTGCGATTAAATGTTACAGATCGAATCATAGGTATTAAATATAGATAACGAATATAGTATTCGCTGGAACAGTTTTCTTTTATTGTGCGCCTAGGTCCACATATAAACATATATATTTCTGATGCAGTGCAGTGTGAATACGACTGTTGCAACTGGAGGTGTGATCCATTCTAGAAAGTGTGAAAATAGATTATTCATGTAGACCAGGTGAGACTTTTCCTAGGATTGTCTGGAAAGCCAGTGAAGAGATTGTCGAGCCTTTTGTTTTGATTGTTATTTCGTCGGTGTCTACTTAAATAGTGTCAGAAGACTGGAGGAGAGAAAATGTCGACTTTTTCAGTAAGAGGAGAAGAGACAATCCTGGTAATTATAGACCAGTGAGACTTAGATCAATTGTGGGTAAAGTGTTGGAAAATGCTGGAACTGAGATAATTTATAAGGATCTGGGCAGGAATAAGTTGATTAGGGACAGCCAACACGGTTTTGTGAAGGGTAGGTCGTGCCTCATAAACTTAATGAGTTCCTTGAGATGGTCACGAAACAGTTGGATGAGGGTAAAGCAGGTGATGTGATGTATATGGATTTTAATAATGTGCTTGATAATGTGCCCAGGGTAGACTATTGCACAAAATCCATCAGCATGGTAATGAGTATAGTTTAGCGGGTTCGACCTCATCTTGGCGAACTGAAAGAAGACAGGGGGTGGAGCTAAATTATTACTGTTTTTAATGTGGTTGATAGGAAATGTTCATCCCAGAGTTCAGTAACTAGTGGTTTACCGCAAGGGTCTGTTTTGGGGCCGCTGCTGCTTGTCATTTTTATAAATGTCCTGTTTGAGAGCTCAGAAGGATGCGTTAATAAATTTGCATATATCTGAATGTCAGTGGAGCTGTGGATCTTGCTAAAGAATTTTGCAGTTACAGAGGGGCATAGATAAACTGAAGAGTGGAGCTGAGAGATGGAAAATGGAATTTATTGTGGAAAAGTGTGACGTGATTCAATGTGGTGGACCAACAGGAATAAAGAGTGCTGGGCTAATGGTAAGACTCTTCGTAGATCCGATGAGAAGAGCGACCTTGGTGTCAATGCACACAGATCCCTGAAAGTTGTCAGCCAGGTTGATAGGGTTGTTAAGAAGGCACACGGGGTGTGAACTTTTATTGGTAGCAGGATTGAGTTTCTGAGCCATGAGGTCATGCTGCAGCTGTACAATACTCTGGTGCGGCCGCAGTTGGCATAGTTTATTGTACATTCCTGGTCACTGCATTGTATGAAGGATGTGGAAGCTTTGGAAAGGGTGCAGAAGAAATTTACTTAGATGCTCCCATAACGGAGGTAAGGTCTTCTGAGGAAAGGCTGAACGACTTGAGGCTGTTTTTGTCAGAGAGACTAAGGTTGATTCCTGACTTAATTGTGATTTATAAGATAATCATCAGGTTAGATAGAGTCGGCAGAGAGACTCTTTTTCCCTGGATGCTGATGTCTGACACGCCGGGGCATGGCTTTCATGTAAGGATGATAGATATAGGATGGATGTCAGAGGAAATTTCTTCACTCAGCGGCATGGAACACACTACTTGCAACAGTAGTAGACTCGTCAAATTTAAGGGCATTTAAATGGTGATTGAATAAACATACGGATGAAGATGGAATGTTTTCGCGCAGATAGGCTTTAGAGTGGTCCAGAGTGGCACAACATTCTGGTCCAAAGGGTCGATTCTGCATTGGAATGTTCTGTGTTCTACATTACATAAATTGTGTTGCGGTCTTCTTAGTGCAATATGTGTCTTTCAGCTCTGACAACAAATTGACACAAATCGATCAAAAGCGAAATCATTTGTTAGCCAGGAAGAATTCATCGAAATTGAATCAATTAAGACAAAATAGATACTGCACATCGATGGGATAGACAGGAAATCGAACGCGAATTAAAATTTACCAATACAATTTAATATTACAACATTGTAACAATAACAAGGAAACCAGAAAATAAACGGTAAAACCAAACAGAGTGGATCTTCTCTGCAAAAGGATTAAAACGATTATTATGTTATCAGTAAGAGATGGAAAAAGAGAAGGATTGAGAAAATCTGCGTGAGATAATGTGAGAACTGGAAAGCTCGTGTTTAGATTTCCAACAATGTCATCTTTCAGATGAAATCGTGTGAAACATTTCACTTCAGAGAATTGCACTTTATTTATGGAAAATTATTATTGCTGTTTTAAAAAAAATCACTTCATTTAAAATAGCATATACCTATCACCGAAAAATGTAATATGCTCCAATGGAAAAATACAAAAAAACAAACATTTACAAAGCGATGAGTAAACATAGAAAAACACGAATAAGTAACAAAAACATTTTAAACATTTCAATTTTATCTCATAAAATGGAAACTCATTAGTGCAGAATCTAATAAGGAAAATAAATCGCTACTAACCTGTTGTAGCTCCCTCCAAAGTTTCATGTGAAGACTTCACTGTTTGTCAATGCAGTATTTGACAGTTAATTGCCATTCGTGTCTGATAAAACTGGAGATGGAATGGCGTTGTGTTAGCCCACTATCCAGACTTCGATGTGCTCTTGTTCCTTTTCCATTGCAGGAACACCAAATCTTTCTGAAACTACAGCTAGTGAATTTTGTCTCAACGAATTGTACCAAAGTATATTGCACAGCTAAATCATAGCGATGGCTACGTGATCCAAGTCAATATCCTTATGGTGGTACTCTCTGCTAGTTCTTGTCTTTCTGAGAAGTCAGTCAAAAACAGCAGCAGTTGTCAAAACTAGAAACACCCTGTTAACTGAAATAGCTGTTGAAATGGAATCTGAAATTTTCTGAGCAATTCTGTTCGGACCTCCACCCCGAGTCTCTGATACTCTTTTGCAGGTTCATGATCACCAGCTTCCTGGCACTAAACATCCAATTTTCAACAGGGAAGTCATGTCATGTGAATAGTTATAATTCACAAAAAGTAACATACTGCCACTCAGCCTTGGGGCAAGTTTCAAATAGAAATGATCACTGGATTTGTCAAATCTTCTCTGTGTGTGGTGGAAACAAATGCATCTCTGATCTTTGTTAAAAGGCTGACATTCACAGTATTCTGAGGCAAAACAAGGGCCACTTCCGCAACCAGTAAATTTTATTTTCAAGTGGATGGCTGCATTTACTCCTATCAGCATTCATTTTCCATAATAATGAATACATTTTCACGTTTCCTGGAATTCCATTTTACATTTAAATCAATAGTCTCTAATTCTACGCCTTGAGCCTTTCCATGTCTCCCAACTATCCCCTCCACTCCGCCCCCCTCCCCCGAACCACACGGCAACCCAAATTCACAAAGTTTATTTAGTTGATACAGTTTAGTTCTTTTTTCCATATAGTTCTGAACCGTTGACAATGTCTCTTTGTCACTTGCTGATCATCTTTGTCCTTCAGTGTCACGATGGCTGATATGTGTATTTACTGAAATTTCTAATGTTTTCTTTCCTACTGTTTAATTCGCTCGCTGTGTTTTGCTCAGCTTTTTGTCTCCTGCCACCACTTTTTTTTATGAGTCTCAATAATTTCTTGCCTGATCCTTCTCACACAATTAACCAAGTTCTTGCCCGTTGGTCCTCAAGATACTGATCTGATCTTTCTTCTATTATAGGGTTCTTTTTCTACTGCAGTCTATAATTTGTTGATTGTTAGTGTTATGGAAGGAAACTTTTGTCATTAATATGCAGCCAGTGTCAAAAAGGTCATGGCTACTGGCAATCACTTACAACAGGCAAAATAAAATGCACTCACTGACATCAAGGCATCGGTGCTAAAATCAAGTACTTACTTCAGAGGAACTGCCTAAATAATGGAAAATAGCAAGAACTGATTGCAAGAGCTGAACAGACACGGTGTATGTACTTGCCACACAGTACAACGCCTTTGAATAGAGTGACTTTACAATGTTCAACGTGTTTCAATTCGACGTACCCAATCTTTGTGAAAGGAGATATTCATCCCCGCTACCTGGAACTGAACATGACTGCTGGTTCAACTGAAGTAACGTTCATTGCCTAGAATGTGCTTCACCAGTAATAAACAGGTACTGCAGAGGTTTTTTTCTTTTTTGGAGAAGATAAACGAGAAATCTGCCTCCACGCCTGGAGTCAGTGAGAAGTTGTAAACACCTTGGGTTGGTCAATTACTCTCGGTAAAGGCATAAATGTTCCTTATGATTAAAATTTCACTTTTGATTGTACATTGAATTCAATCACAATTCAACCAATTCTCCAATAATATAAAACAAGGAACTGCTGATGCTGGAGATCTAAATCAAAACCACAAATTACTGGAGAAACTCAGCAGGTCTGGCATCATTTTGAAAGATCAATAACGTTTCGGCTGAACAGATCTTTTGTCATTGCAGAACACTGGACTCTAAATGTTTAATCTCTGCTTTCGTCTCTTCAGCAATGTTACTGTTCTTCCATAATAATAGACCAGCAAAATGCAATGAAATAAATTACAACTTATATGGTTTAGATTTCAGATGAGTATTTTCTATAGAAACGAATTCGTTTAAAAAACAGATTTCTTCGACTTTGTAGCAACCATTAGTTGGTCGTCTGTTCTACTCCAATCGCAGGAGGTGCTTCCCCAGGAGGAAGCATCAATTGAAATTCAGGAAAATGCCTGTTCAGTATTGTGAGAAACGGTATGATGGACGATGACATTATTGTTAATGTCACAACATGTTGGGGGGCTACTTCTAGTTCAATTCTTGGCATCTCTCAGTCCGCAGTATTGCATTGTGCTGTCAGACAACCGCATATCACGAACGGTGAAACTCCCCACACTTTTCCCACTGTCAATATTAGTCAAAAATCGAAGCTCTACATCTTCAGCTTTGATAACATCGCCATAGGTAGTGATGTGGATCGAGAATGACAGTGCTTTGCATCGGTCCTGACGATATACATACAAAGAATGTTCATTAGTTGCAGTGGCCAAATACGCTTAAATAAACTTCAATGCATTGCCTTCAAATTTCATTGCTGAGACCACCTGCTGCGAGATTGAGTCTGCACCATGAACACCTGCAGAAATTTAGAAACATAGGACAACAATATGTTATCATCGCTCTTGTACCTGTTACCATCTGTGACTGCACACTTTTTAAACGGAGAGAAAGTGCATTTGAAACGACGTGAGTAATGTCTGTATGCTGAAGAGTGTGTAGCTTTTAGAATGTTTTACCAGTTATGAGCGCTGCAGTTGCAAATAATGAATATAAAATACTACCATATGTGTAGGTAATTAATGTGTGTTTGTTGTGAGTGATCATGACGTAATCACACAGCAATTCTCTCACAGGAAAGTACTGAAGTGTCTGTGTGTGACCCGCTGTTCGAAGCTGTGAAAATACAGCAGATGGCAACCAGAAAACAATTGTATGAGGCATTCGTTCCCATGCACGGTAGTAGATCACAGTATCAGACAACAGCAGCTCCAATACAAGCACTTGGTAGTCTTTCTCTGACTGCAGGAGTGAATCAATAAACCGGACCTCAATGCAACCTACGTTCAATTGCAAAGCTTGTGCACTTTCAAAATGTGAACTCAGACTGTTTGCCCAGTTACTGACGTAAACAATTGAAAAACTAAGCATTGTTGCGCAGGTGAAGTTTCAAGTAACATCGTCAGAGTCTGTTTGTCTGAGCGTGGGATACAGATGAGAAACAGAAATTCCATCGCTCAGATATAGAAATCGAGTATCAAAAAATTGGAAATTAGCAATTAAATGGTTGAGCGATCTGAACTGGAGGCGGCAAGTCACAGTGCTATCAAATTAATAGATGGGATTTAGAAAGGAAAAACAGGATCATTCGGCCCATCAGGTGGAAGTTCATGTGCATAATAAAGAAAGCATTCTGCATACTTCATCCTCTCATTCTATCTGCAAACCTCTCTACCCCTCTCTCCTTCACACGTTTAACTGGGGCGCCCTTTAAACGTAACGTTATTGTTCATTACACATGCTCCTTCAGATGATGACAACCACTTTCTACTTGTTTACCAACTAAAGAAATTTCTCCTCAAATCCTCGTTGGAGAACGTTGTGTCACTTAAATGTGTCTATTTATTCTTATAGAACTGGAATCCTCCTCAAGTGGAATATTGCTCTCCATGTCTGGAACCTAAGAACTATATCATCCATTGAAAAGCCATCAGGTCAGTTAGCCTTGAGTCTTCTGACCAACAGAGAAAGGACCCCAAGCCCTCACATTAATTTCTCATAATTAACGTAATTCAATTCTAGCATCATTTTCATACGTTGCCCATCGGTTGTGTTTTGTGTCTTTCATTACGGATGTAAGGGAAAAGCCAAAAATGCATACAATAACCCAAATTAGCTTTAATCCAGCTCAAGTACCTGTCTAACGCTAGTATACTTTCACAAATTTATGTGTCTAAGATCGAACACTTTTTAAAAACGATTTTCTCTTATCGCTGTGTGTTAGCACAACTCGAACAAGGATGGAAAAGAGTTTCCAATGACCAGGAGACACCAGCATGCATGCATCAGAAGGGAGGCTTAATAATTGCATTACATTTCGCTTGCCAAATCCTTACCGTGGAGTTAATTTACATTGTAAATTGCAATTTGCACTCAGAACTGATTGAGGCAGTCATATCCAAAGATTGACTGGTTGCAAGTTGTTTGTTAAGTGCTGGTAATCAATGTATGTCCTTCCGCAGCCTTTCAGTCCCTTACTTTATGCCAAAGTGGCAGTGTCTTTTGTATAAAGCTCCCTCTGATATCTGCCACTGTGTCTCTGAGTCTGCAGTAATACTCAGCGCTGTCAGAGAGCTGTAAAATTTTTTATTCAGCATTCACGAGGTAAGGGCATGACTGGAGAGGCAGAATTGATTATTCATTCCTAATTGCCCGCAGGGCATTTCAATGTCATCCACATTGCTGTGGGTCGAGAGTCACATGCAGAGCAGAGCAGATAAGGATGATTGTGTGTCCGCTAAAGGATATAAGTGAACGAGATAGTGAACCTCACCACTAGGTGAAATTTCTCTCACATTTCATATAGTCAATGTTCGCAGAAAATTGAGGACACATACTTTCTACTGTGGGAATATTTCCATATTTACTGCTGTAGACATAGAACATCAGAGCGTTGTGTCAATGTTGGCGATTTCTTTGCAAGGAATATGCAGTAGAAGTGGTCGAGTAAATGTACGCCATGATTACATTACTTTGTTTAAATTTCATCTCCTGGAAGACTGAATCTGCACCACTAACACCTGAAGAAATCTAGAAATACACAACTCTGACATGCTATCGTCATAATATGGTCCCTGCTAACATCGGACTGAACATTGTAGAAATAGACAAAAGATTCCAGTTATTCCTGAATGTGGAAGAGTGTATAGATCTTGAAATGTGCTATCAGTTCTGACAGCTGCAGTTGTGAAGAATGAATGTAAAGCAACAGTCATGTTTGTAGACAATTGATGTGGATTTGCACAATGCAATCTGATAATGAAACTGTGAACTTCAAGAATTGTGTTCATGTTAAGAAGTATCCAGAATTGCTCGTTCTTGAAAACAGCAGCAGCTGTCATCAAACATCTCGCTGCTCGTTTGTTCTCGAGTTCCTGACATCATATGGACAGTGGTGACTGAAACAAGAACCATAACAAAAATTAAACCAAATGTGGTCCTTTCAAATACTTTAGTCTATGAGCTGGGCCATTTGAAGAGGAACAGCTCAGATCGTGCTAATATCAGTGCTGAACTTTTCAAAACGAAAATGTGAGTACAAACATTTTGGCTCCTGACAGCTAATGAAAAGAGACCTGTCGAAGTCCTGCTCAATTATCATGACTAAAACCCACCGACGTGGTCAGTAAGTTGAGTTCTTTGTTTAATATGTATAAAATTGAGGCTATTTGAAAGATCCAATAGGAATGGAGAAGGAGGAACTAGATGTGAAATGATGAACTGTAGGAGCTGCTCTGTGAAAAGAAAATCACATTGATATTCATAAAAACTTAATTGTTCATCAGAAGACAGGAAGGTTAACGATCATAACAAAACAAAACAGACATTTTTGAGCAAGGGTCACTCACCTGGTAGAGATAATTGTTTCTTTTTTTCAACACAAATGTTGCTAGACCTGCTGAGATTTCCAGTAATTTCTGTTTTTATTTATGATTTTCCTCATCTGCAGTTCTATGGATTTAACAACAAACAATTCACTGGACTTCAAATGACGCTGCCTCCTTTGGAACCTTTTGCTGGGATTGGGAAAGTGTAGACTGTCCACTAAGGGCGCAGCAAAATAAAAGAAATCTGTTTTAAATGCGAGAACTTTCTTCACAGAAAATGGACATGCTTGTTTCCAATTGTGAGGAAATCCAGAAGTGAAACGGATTGAGATTCAAGGAAAAATGTTGCCGACCAGTCAGCAGGCAAAAACCTGATGACGATTCGGGGAAATAAATAATTGGAAAAAAAACACTCAATATTTGGGACAAGACAGGAAGGTTAACGATAATGACATGGAGAGACTGAGGTGAGAATTCCGTAAGAGAAAGCGGTGTTGCAACATAGAAACATGGAAAATGAGAATTAAAGACAAGGAACTCAACAGACACTGAGTGAATCCGTGCGAGAGGCAAGAAAAGTCACAATAGGTTTAGAGAGACAAACACGGATTGAAATTTAAACAGCAATTCCAGGACATTCCAGGTAGGACAGGGTCTAGCTGAAGGAAACAAAATGTGAAACCTCATTGAAATTGTTGTGTCAGCATAGATTTGTGTCTGGATATCTTTTGGCTCTCACTTTTGTCTCTTATGGGAATTTTCAAATGCAAACGAATTTCTGAATGCAAATACCACATAGACCCCGAACCTGCTGATTCAGTCCAATTAGAGTTTGCTTGCATCCTGAAAAAAAAAAGAATGGTAACAGATATGTGGGAAAACTGTTACAAACAAGGCATCCTCCAAAGCATACAGTTTTGTGAGTTGGAAATATATTGGTGTTCATTCAGTCGCTAGGTCTGAGTTCTGGACTCCTGGAAATCGATCCACATTGCCTTCACGATTGCACCGAGTGCCAAGGAGTATAATAGTTTAAAAAGTGGCTCATCATTTCGATTTCTGGGGTAATGAGTGTTTGACAATAAATCCTATTCCAGTGAGCGACTTCCATATTGAATGATTCAGTCTTTTTAAACTTGCAGTTCCAAATCAGTGATCGGGAAAGGGCCATGTGCAGGATTGTAATTTGCTGTGCGTTTTCACTGGTGACAATTCAGAGTAAGTTGTGCGTCTCTTTTTCAGATCTCGAGGCTATTTGACATTCTCACTCAACAACATTGAAACAGAAGAAAAAAATCTCCCATGGAAGAGTATCCGAGGACATTGGGAGAAACAGCCCAAAGTCGGCACTGTGGCTTAGTTGGCGGTTAGCCACGAAACAGGAATTCCTGGCATCAAATTTCAGAAGTTCCGGTACCCGAGTTTAAAATTATGAGAAACTGTGTGAGACATTTCTCCATGATTTCTGACTCTGTTTTTCTGCAATGCAGGAAATTCTCTCTCAGAGCAGTAAGACAGATCCTTAATTGACGGTGTGGCTGACCCAACTAATAATAAGATTGCCCGAGTGGCGGAATTCTCACCAAGAACATGATTTATTCAGAGATAATGAGAGGAAGACAGACATAGAGCAGGAAATATAAACTGTGGGCGGAGATACCGCAAACTGAACTTGACGACGTGTGTGGTGACTCTCAGGTGCATGAGGAGCTGATGGAGTGCAAACAGTGACGGCTGGGTCTCCAGTCTGTGACCTGCTCTCTCAACCTGCAAGATATTATTTATCATGATTCAACAAAAACCTGTTGTTCTCTGACAGCTGCTAACAGAACACTTTGCCATGAATAGTTTTACGCTTCTTGGATGTTGTAGCAGGTGCACGTTCTTGGAAAATGGACGGTATTTAGCATACTCCTGATTGTGTCTTGTGGATGGTCGACTGGCTTTGGGAGTCAGGAGATGAGTTACTTCAGGTGCGATTCTTTCACGCAGACCTACCCTTACAGCCAGGACATTGAAATGGTTGAACCAGTTTCTGTTGAATGGAAGACCTCAGAACTTTGCTCGTTGGTTCTCAGCGGGAATGATCTTCACATAAGCTTTTTTGTTTGAAAATGTTCACAAGCTGGTGTTTGTGTCATATGAATGTTGCTTTGAACTCATCTACCTATCTATCATCCATCCATGATAGATAGGTAGATGAACTCATCTATCTATCTATCTATCTATCTATCTATCTATCTATCTATCTATCTATCTATGGATCTATCTATCGATCGATCGATCGATCGATCAATCGATCGATCTGTCTGTCTGTCTATATATCTGCCCGTCTATCTGTCTGTCTGTCTATCTATCTATCTATCTATCTATCGATCGATCGATCGATCTGTCTGTCTATCTATCTATCTGTCTGTCTGTTTGTCTGTCTATCTATCTATCTATCTAGTCATTTCGAAGACAAAGGCTTATTCCTTTATCTGAAGCGTCTTCCAACTGCGAACATTTTTTGAAGAAACTTCTGATATTCAATTTGTTGCAACAGTTATTAACATTTTGTACGTTAATTGCTTGGCAAGTTTGAACATCAGAGAGTAATTGTTACTGGGATCACTGTTATTTTTTTAAATTATCGTACAGAAAGAGTTGAAAGGAAACGAGAGACATCGTATTGCCAAGATGTTGCACAGCCAGAAATGAAATTTCCCTCACCATTTCTGCCTTTGCACAGTAATACATTCCGACCTCCTCGACCACAGAATCACCGATAGGGATGATGTTGAACTTTTTCACGCGGTCAAACCACAGCATGTAATGGCCTGCGCTCTAATTACCCTCGTATATGCTGGAGCCTTTGATAACATTTGTCGATACCAGGCCACCATACTCCTAGCACTAATGTAGAGCCTGCAATTAAGTTCAATTCATTTAATTTCCAGGCCAATCATCTGATTATCTTGAGATCTCTGATCTTCACAGAAAACCGCTTAAGAAAGTAAACAACATGCAAACGCCACAATATATTTAGAAATGGTAAAACAAGGCATCTGATTGAAAAATCTCGTAAAACATCAAGAACCTCAGAGATCCAAATGAGATTCAGTGTTTGCACGACTTTATGCTCACGACGATGAATAAAATGCGTTGTGTTTTTCTCTGTATCGTCTCAGAATACATGAATTCTTCCGTTTATTTATCTTTAACTTCATGTCTACTTCAGATCCTCAGTCAGTGCTTAACAATTTTAATTTCAGGGTGCTGTTTGAATGGTCTTTGATCAGTATTCTGTCAATAGGGTTAAACTAATTGATGGAACATCTTTTAATCCAGTTCTAAAGCGTAAATTCTACATGGATTCCTCACCATCGACTGTTGTACTTTGGTTTGTGTTTGTGAAACCTGTCAAACTGTGTTCATTTCAAGATTATTTATCCAGTCTTCATTGCGATGTATTTTACTACAGACGTATTTCAAGCGGAGCTCGTTTCACTACAGCAACAGAGATCCAGGAAAAGACACAGAGAAAAATGGATATTTCGAAATACAGAGGAACAATCGGAGGAAGATAATGACAATGGCGCTCAATAATTGTCATGTAGCTATGATCAGCGCAGTCAGGACAGCCAATCATGCCTCAAGGGAAGACCCTATCTTCTACCTAACCAATGTCTGATACTGATCTCGATTAGAATAATTATCGAATGATATTCTCTTAATTTCTTGTTCAACTCTAAACCAGACACCATGTGCTCCTTATGACTTTCACCGAATATGATTGTGTTGTTGCCTCGTGCATTATATTCTCAATATGTACTGCACGTTACAGGCGTTGTATTTATTGTTCGACTTTTGCAACATGTTGTAACTGTGTTACTGGATTGAATCGCAAAGATTCAATGTCAAAAGATCAATTTAAATTAATGATTCGAAGCGAGATTGCAACATTCAGGACTCCCGTTATTTGACAACTTAATCCACTCCAACTATGTTCTTGTAAATCAGATATCATTGCGAAGCTCCAAAATATTAACTAAAGATGTCGACCATGGAGAATGAAGAGAAGTTTCCAGTTTTAATTGGATGGTGATCTGATAATTTGCCCAAAGTAAAATAACGATATTTCAATATCGCCGGATATATGCCTGGTATGGACATACATCTCTGTGCCATGGGGTTCACAAATCTGTAGAGATGCAGAGAACCCTGGAGAGAAAAAAAGGATGAAAATTCCAGTTGGTGTCAACCAGATGGAGTTTTTACAACAAGAAAAGAAACAATTATTCAGAAATGAAAACAGAACATACTGGAGAGACTGGGGGTGAGGGTGGGGTTGAGCACCTGTAGTCGAAGAAGAAACAAAGTTAACGTTTCGACAGTTCTGGCATGTCCTCAAAACCATGGTAGACTGAAAGATTACGGCCAGTGTCCCCACAATTTCTCCCCTTATTTCCTTCACTGTCCTTGGATGCATCTTGTTCGATCCCAGTGCCTTATTAAATGTGTCACAATTCTATCCAACCCTTCGTTCTTCTCTATTTTGAACGCTTCCGGTAAAAAGAAAACATTTCCTCTTCTGTTTCCGTCGCTGAGAAAGAAATTTCATCATTGTAAAGATAGATGTAGAAGTATTTACTTTACACGTTAGCCATGCCCCCAAATTCCAAGTGATAATCCCATTTTGCTGGTCTCTATTTATATCTATTCCTCATTTATGACGTAATAGCGTCGTGGAGCATGGAAGCAGATCCTTCAGTGAACTTGTCTGAACTGACCAAAAATGCCATTCTAGTCTAATCCCATTCATCATCCCGTAACTGTTTATACACCGAGGGAAGACTGTGAGATTTTCTTTGTCGAAGTTTCTCTTCAGTTTTCTTATACGTGTGTCCATGTGCACATGCATATACGCATGCATGTGTGCTGTATGTTTGCCTCCGCATGTAATGACAAACACTTGGATTGGAGGTTGAACGAATTAAAGTGCCATAACCTTTCTCTCTATTGTTTGGTCTTTGAAGTGAAATGATACAATACTACAATCTGCTAGCGAATCTCTGCTTCTGCACAACACCATTATTTTTCGATCTCTTCTGGCTTGTTTATCTGAGGGGCCTCATTTTGATTTTCTGGAATTCCTGTCCATGTTTACTGACACCTTCATTTAGTGGTGCCAACAATCAATAACAAAACTAAAGCAAGTTCTTGATTCCATAAATGGTATCCTGTTCGTTCTCCAGTCCTCTGCCAACGATCATATGTGACCTGCAGCGTGATCGTCTCTTTGTACAGTAATATATGAAAAACTTATCACACGTCATCTGGGAATTCAACTATGTTATTCCTCCTCATTTCCTTTTAATTTTGCTATCTCCATCTCATCCACAATTCCTTTAAATTTGTCAGGTATGAATTCCCCTCTTTTGCAGACACAATGAGGGCAGAGATATAGGAAGAGAAGGGAAGCGGTATATTAAATATGGTGAAGTGTAAAATTCAGAGTTAAATTCTCATGGTGACAGGCAAAGTTCAGAATGAAAACAGTAGTTCAGTAAAAGAATAACTCACATCAAACTCGAGGTTCAAATTTATGTGAGGCCTAAGGTGAGTAGCTAGGCGTATGCTTGTCTTCTACTTGTTGTAGACTTTTGGCACAAGTGTTTATATTATTAAAGATTAAAGATTTATGTTAAAGATTTGTTTAAATCTTTTACAAATGCGTTGCAATCTTTTCTATGACGTCTTGTAAAATCTGACCACCTCCATAATCACTAATTCAGTCTTGTGTGTGATTTGGCACTCATATATGTTTTCTTCTACTTTTATTAATTGGATGATTGAATCTCTGCAAAGGTCCGCATCTATTACCCGTCCATACCTGCTCACAAAGCAAGTAAGAGTCAAACACATTGTTGTTGGCCTGCAGTAACATGTAGGCCAGACCAGGTAAGGATAGCAGTTAGCTCCTTACCAAGCATTAGAGGAACACATTTTTTTTCTTTTCGCAGGCAATTGATTTAAGTTCATCGTTCGACTCTCAGTCCCAGATATGTATTTATTTGAAATTTCTCCTTTGAACATGGCTGGATACGATTCAAGGTCATCAAAACGTGCCCTGGGTCTTTGGATTGGCAGTTAGTGATAATGCTGCTTGACAATCGCCTTCCCCTACTCTGGCGCCGTGTGCTGCTTCCCTCCTTCTGATTGAATCGTGAAGGATTTTTTCCCCGTGGTGTGTGCACTGATGCTTCTCCTCCCGTTGAGTGTAATAAGTTTGGGCGCAAGAGAGTTTACCCACAAGGTAATCAAATTCACTTGCAGGATCACGACAAGTGCAAGGAATTAGTTGAGTTCTGGGAGGTCTGGACGCTTCTGACATATCTTCAAGAGAGTCCGAATATCCGTCAATAGACGGTGGGCGAGTCAATCCAAGCTATGAATGCAAATAGAACTCCAAACTGGGAAAGTAAATTAGACTTGGAAACAAGTGCTGGCTATACAATTATACATCTAATTAACAATGAAGGAGGCAATTGCTCAATGGGATTACCGCTAGACTACCAATCCAGAAGGAGATGGGTACTGCAGATAATGGAGATTAGAGTCAAGATTAGAGTGTTGCTGGAAAAGCACAACAGGACAGGCAGCGTCCGAGGAGCCGGATAACCGACGTTTCGCGCAAATTGCCCTTCATTCCAGATGAAGGGCTTTTGTCCGAAACGTCGGTTATCCGGGTCCTCGGACACTCCCTGACATGCTGTCCTTTTCCAGCTCCTCTCTAATCTCGATAATAATTCAGAAGCCCAGCAAATATTCTGGGACCAAGTCCGAATTCCACCATGGCAGTTGGCGTAATTTCATTACAACAAAATAAACCTAGAATTAAGGGATCTGCTGAAGACCTTAATTATTTGTTGATTGCTGGAAACACCATCTGTTTTACTACTTCCCGTTCTTACCTGGTGCGGAGTACACATTACTCTCGACCCGCAGCCGCTGTTTGAGCCTGATCTTCCCTCCAAGAAGGCCCAAAGAGAAACCGATCATTTAAAGAAAAGGACGAGTATCTGCAAGGATCATTAGTGCTTACTGCACATCACATTTTCATCCTCGAAGATTTGAGAAATGCTTTGACCAGGTCCTGTACGGGTAGAAAACCGGGAATCTAATTCAAGACAGTTTCAAATCATAAATGTGCAGTCGTTCAAAAGGGCAATGCCTTCGGCACTCCCAAATTCATCTTTTGGGAAATGATCGAAGATAGCATGCGATTTTGAAAGGAATATCTCAGTGTGACGGTCAATAAGACGAAAGTTGCAATTTAACATCAATTTATGTTAGGTTTTTTTTCAAAGCTTACACAATTTCATAAGGATCCCCTGTAGATGCTTCAAACCATTTTTTTAACACGGCTCTGAATTTATTTTGCGCTGCTGTATAAATGAATGGGTTGTTCAGGAACTCATAAACTGAAGCAGGTATCCACTTTCCTGCTCAATAAATGTCAACTGACTTAAATTTAAAACTGAGAATTAACGCACATTCAGAATTTGGACATACATCGTAACTATGAAAAATAAAGAATATAATAGGATGAAGCTGCCCGAGATGGTGAAGAGTAAAACCATGGTCTTTTTGCGTTTCTCCATCTCTGCATCACTTTGATATTCTCTGCTGCTCTGAATTCAGAGTGTCCTGCTGGCTGTATTGGCTACTGTAATATATCTGACAATTTGAGTATTCAGCCTTAAAATCAGAATGAAAGAAAGAAAGACAAAGGGGTTAAAATGGCACAAATCCAATCAAAAGCTGCCCATGCAGGGAACATATAAGTATTAATTTTACGTTGCAGAATCAGGGTACACTATTTAATTATGTCGATAGATTCATCAATTAAAAAAAAAATAATGGCACCTTTTATACAGATGAGTACAGTCACGAATCCAATAACCAGGGCCACTGTCTGTTCCATGCTGTATATAATTTTCAGTTTCTGACAAGAAATGGAAACAAATCGATCAAACATAAGCCTAACGGTAAACCATCCTGTGCAATTTATAACTGTGTAGATGTGGCATCACGGAGACTGCACAATGGAGTGATGAACAAGAAACTTGATGCGAAATAAATTCCAGCAACGTGGTTTAATATTACAGCAGTTACCACGTCCAGGAGATCTACCACTTCTATGGACACCAGTTAATAACTAATGCAACTAGAAAGACCGCATTTTCTTTGGGAAAGGATCACATCAGGTTAAATGTCATAGTGACATATACACATGCACGGAGAACCTGAGGAGAAATAGAATCTGATATCAACGGATAACGAGGACTATTCTAAAGATTTTGTAGGAAGTCGATATGTTTGAGACGTGATTTTGAATTGGAAATTACAAAGTAGCATTCTGACAGTTATTCCGGCGGGAAAAGCGTTCTACTTACGCTGGCACTGTGACAAAATGGCTAGGAATGGTATTTCACAGCACCAGGTACCCATCCTCGGTTGATTTCCTATGTTGAGCTTGTATAATCTTGCCATGTACGTGTGCGTTTCCTCCGTGTGCTCCACTTTCCTCCCTGAGTTTCAAGTTATGCAGGTTCGTCTTATTGGCTATGCTAAAATATCTCATAGTGTCCAGAAAATGTCTGGCAAGTTGGGTTAATTCTGGTGAATGTGGTATTACTGAAATTGGGTAGTTGGTCTTCCAAGAATTCCAGCTAAGTTAATGCTTTGAATGGTCTCTCTCTGAATAGTAGGGATACCATGATTCCTGAATTAGAATACAAATAGGTCAATGGAATAAGAGTACAAGTCAATATAATAACACACAACAGAGAGCAAAATGCATCATAATCCTAATCGGCGACGTGAAGTAAAAGACAATGAGGTACTATGATGATCATATTGGCAAAGTAATATGAAAATATACTCTTGCTGAGAAATTGGAAAATAATCCAAAATCAATGTGAAAACTAAATAGAAAAAAGGTCATGTCTTTCTGAAGATTAAATTTGACGCATTAGACAAAACCATGCAAAATTATTTGCAATTGGAAAGATTGATGGCCAAAATCAGGAAAAGCTCAGAGATTCAGAAAGAACATATTGCATTTTTTAAATAATGAAGGGTTTCTAAAAGTGATCAACTTTTACTGCTTAGATATCCACGAGGAACTCAATGTATCAGTATATTACTTCATTAAATCATGTGCATTTTAAATTAGGAAACACATGGTTTTTTTTGTGTTGAACGTTGTTCATTAACACATGCAATTATTACTGTATGCAATGTTTCATTCCGATTTTCTTGGTTGGAAGGCCCAGAAACAAATAAAAAAGCAGAAAGTTATCCAGGCCGAAACGTCAATAGTTGGAGAAATTAAGGCAAAACAGAAATTGTTTGCATCTACTCGATAGATAACTGAATGGAAGACAAATAAGACAAAAACAATTGAACATTGATCATGCCTAAGATACCACCACAACTAAGGAAACCAGCTGTCGCTAATAAAGTTCGAAACATGGAGTTCAATCACGTAGTTTAATTAGTTGATACAATAAGAAACTCAGGATGAGACAAAGAAAGTAAATGTCAGAGAAAGAGAAAGAGAGAGGAAGAGAGACATATTGTGTGTGTTTGATGGAGGACAGATCCGTTACTGTTTCAACTCCAAACAAAATCCCCGACCATTTTGGAGTCGTTGGTGTTGGAGCCATTTATTTAATACTGAATCTAAATCATAACTTACCTCTTATTCCATAAATAATCACTCTGCCATGAAATTATGTTTATGAGGTCAATCGAATATTAATGCATTCAAAGAGAATTAACCTTAAGTCAGAAACCAGGAATTTAAAATAAAATCAAATCATTTCAACAGCATCGAGTAACTAAGAAAATGAATGCCGTGCGATGTCGTGGAATATATTGAGTTGGTATGTTACAAATCAAAGTCATACGTTTGGAAACGAACAAGAATACAGTTTCTACCCGACTGATAATCAAAAGTGATTACTTACAAAACCTGTTTGTAACAAGTTTCGCTGTTAGTGAAGTTGGTGGTCAACTTGTTCAAGTTTATCCTCAAACCATAAAAGTGAATATCAAAAAGTGTTACTCTGAATTTGGAGTGTGACTGTTCAGTGGGACTCAATTCTCACTCTGACCTCCTTAGCTAACAATCAGCTAATATTTGTGCACCAGGACCAATGAATGGAAATAACTGATAGGGAGGACTCAATTTCAGAAAGAACGTCCTCGCAGCTGAACGTTCCACTTCATTATCTTGGCGCCAAATAACGTAGGTTCAAATAAATTAATTCATTCTATCCTGTACAGTTGGTCATTTTGTTTCGATCTTCTCCATCAATGAGATACTTATGTTAATTATTCTAACATTTCATAGGGAATGACACGCAAAAAATTCATATTTACATGCTTATTGCTTTTTGCCCACAGATTTTATTCCGAATTGGAAACATGTCACAGCTGCATATGTGTAGCATCGTACAGAATGTACTTTAAAAGTGAATGACATTCAAAAAACACAATAGCTTACCTTTACACAGAAATAGCAGGAAGGTCCTTCACCTTTAATGAAACCATTAGTAACACAAGGAAACTTGATATTAACTGTTGTGATACTGCACAAGTGCATCACAGGACAGTGGTCAATGCCATGTTACAAATATATTTCTATAATAATAATGTAGTACTTCAACAACAATAGCATGTTCAGTGACCTTCTGTAATGGTTTTTTCAGTTACGATAACACAGTGATAATTCACTCATAAGAAGTGTGCCCATTAAAATAATAGAAGTGCATTTATTTCATCTTATCCTTGTGGAATATGGGACTGTGACATCATTCAAACAATCGAATGGTAGCCATCACAAGAAACAACGCCATGTTAAAGTGGAAAAAGCACGTTGATCACGTGCTTTGTTTATTATCAGGAAAAAAATTGCCACTTTTAAAGGAATGAATTTATAACATCCCTATCAGAAAAAGGCCATAAAAATAAACGTGATGAATATTCAAATGGCGAATTTATGTCGTTCTATTTGCCAATGATGCAGTGAATGGGAAGTCTTGCGATGGAATCTAAAGGAAAAAAGAAACATAGAATTGTACTGAATTGAAATAAATTAAATTTATAGTCACGTGAACCAAGGCACAGTAAACTGTTTTGTCTTGCGAGCAATACGGGCTGATTACAAAGTTAAGTCGCATCGATAAGTAAATAATAGGTAAACATCGGCAAAAACAAAAGCATTGGTACAGGCGAATGTTAAGAGTTTGCGAGGCCATTCAGTATTGAAAAACAGGACGGTGGAACCTATTTTGAAACCGACTGGTGAACATGTTCAGACTTTCGTAACCTTCTCTACGATGGTAGAGGTTGCACAAAAACATTGCCAGGGTGGAATGCATCTTTGAGATGCTGGCTGCCTTTCCTTACAGAGGAGGCTTGCCTGTTTGAGGCGAGAAGAGAACGAGCCCATTTGAGAGTCCTGACAGGGTAAGCATGGAAAGAATGTTCTAACCTTTTGCAGAATTTTGAACTCGAATCCAAGGTTGATGATTCGGATTTGAACATTTAATACAGAGATAAAGACGATTTCTTTTGTTACAGATGGCTGTGAGGTTTTGCAACTCTCTTTTCCAAAAGGCACGATGAGCCAGTATTTGAGTATATAAAAGTAAAGTTAGACATATTCCTGACTTAAGAATAGACATGAAATGTACTGTGAAAACTTCAGACAAATCATGATCTTTTGTAACAATAGAATTAATCTGAGTTGCTGAATCTAGCCGTCAAACCCATAAGCTAGAATAAAAGCCGATGTAAAGGGTTCAAGATGTTTCCGCACAGTTTTCCAGAATTTTGACAATTTGGTTGAGTTATCTCACACCAGAATCTTACTTTCAGAAATTGGACTGATTCCGATTGATTATCTCTGAGGAACATTCCTTCTGATTCAACATGGAACCAAAATCCTGGGAATCATTTCAGGTGAATATTCATGTCTTCCTACTAGAATGGAATGCAATGAATGGAGGTTTCCAGAATGTGAAAAATTTCTACTGTCCAGGGCCAACATTTCAAGCTCATAGATCAGCATCAATGAAACCACATTACCCAACTTCCCAGATCATATCTCTGGGTGCACGGAGGAAGGCAGCCTCTATTCACAGAACACTTTCCAACCCGACCCCCGTATGCCAGAGTAATGCAGGAAAGGATTTCACTTCCGGATCATGGACGGCTGCTTCTGCAAATTAAATTGATCGTTCTATATGATGTCAGTCCAGCCTTTCTCCCCATCTCCAGACAATCTTTCAGCTTTCACACTGTATTAGTCATTGGCTGCACCAGACAGAAGCAAAATGGGACTTATTCATGTCCTTACACTGTGTGACTATTTACCCGGGATTATGGATCCAAAAATCTAACATTGTGCACATTTAGTACAAAGCTCCCCGAATCCATGAAAAAAAAACAGGCGTTCTTCCGTGTTCAGTTCCACTGTGCAGACCAATAACAGTCAGTCATTCAGTGGGACAGATCCTACAAGCGGACAACAAAGCAAAGTGCCAGTCTGTCACCATCGACTACGTTTTCTATGGTGGCTTCTTTGCATATTCATTGCAACGGGGAGATTTCTTCAAACAAGCACGGACTGGAACAGAGCGGGACTGGATCTTATCAGGAGGACGGTTTGTTGTGGGGATGAGTAAAGCAGAAAAGACATTTTGCTGAATGTTCAGAAGGTGAATGTTAAAGACGCTGCCTCCTATTATTATAAAGGTTGGTGCACTTATAACACTAAGTGACATGGCTCAGCATGCCATGATTCTAAAACAGCCTCCGCAGATTATAACAGAAGTAAGCGAAAATTCGAACCCCATTAGCCTTGAGTAACCCTAATTTCCCCCCTCAATGAAAACACCGCATTTGTTCAAATAATGCTGGTTTATCACTGTTAAAATTTTGAGTTTTGTAAATGCTGAGCGTATCTGTCAGTGATGTCGTTCGTGGGGTAGTCATCAGTCAGTCGATTCCTGTTCGAATGACTGATGCCTTTCAAGATTCACTGATACCAGATGGCATCCACTTCTTATATCTTGTGTTTCGTTTCACATCTTCCTTTCTGAGCAATCTGATCCGGCGTTTCTTCAGAGGATAGTGGTGGAGGGTTGCTTTTCGAATGGAAGTACTGTGTCCATCGATGTGCCACAAGGTTCGCTGCTAATCTCACTGTTTTTTGTCACTTATGTATATATGATTAGAATGTGAATATAAGAGGTGTGATTAGTAAGATTGCAGGTGACATCATTTTTTTTGGTGTAGTGACAAAGATGGTTACTTCAGAATACAATGGGACCTGAATCAGATTGGTCGATGGATGGTGGAATGGCAGATGGAGTTCAGACCAGATAATAGTGAACTGCAACGTTTTAATAGGGAAAATCAGGGCATGCTTGTACACCTACAGTTAAGGTCCTGGGTATTCTGGCCAGACAAGTGATATGGTGCACAAGTTTATTATTCTGTGAAATTAGAGTCGCAGATAGACAGTACCGTGAAGAAATGGTTGGTATCTTTGCCTTTCTTCGTCAGTACATTAAGCATAGGAGGTAGGAGGTCGCGTTGCAGATTTACAGGACTTAGGTTGGGTCACTTTTGGAATACTGCATTCAATTCTGGTTGCCATGCTATCGGAAAGACGTTGTGAAGCTTGAAATGGTTCAGATAATACTTACAAGGATGGTGGCAGGCTTAGAGCCTTTAAGGTGTAAGGAGATGCTAAATAGGTTAAGGCTATTTTCTCTGGGGAGTCAGAGGCTTAGATCTTAACTAACAGAAGTTTATAAAATCATGAGAGGCATTGGTCGAGTGATGATTCAACGTCTTCTTCCCTGGGGTAGGAAGTCCAAACCGTGACCATTTATTTTAGATAAGAAGGTGGGGGCAGATTTTAAATTGATCTCGGGGCAGTTGTCTCATGCAGAGTGTGGTGAACTATTGAATTAACTTCCAGATGAAGCTGTCGAGCGTGTTGCAGTCACAATGCGTAAATGCATGTGAATGCTTAATTACATGGAAGAGTCGAAAGGGATATGGTGCAAATGTTTTGCAAGGGGGCTGGATTATTTTATGATATCTGGTTGTCATGGACGCATTAGACTGAAGGGTAAGCTGTGCATCTCTGAGCCATGACGCTAAATTCAACTGTACGGCTAAGGGTCACAGTCACCTATCAGATCACACTGGATTGCATTATATTAACAATACCTTGTAAAAACACAGGTTGACCTTGTTAAATCTTACCTATCTCCTAAGGGATGCCATAAGGAATTCCAGCTTTCTTAGATGTTTGAAAGCAAAGGGGTTCATGCATTTGGAAACAGGACGGAGCATGATTTGTATAAGGACGAGTCACGTGGATAATCCTGAAATTTATTGACCTTCTCAGATACGAATGACCTTTCCTGTTCAGATCTTATATAAGTTTGCATTATCAACAGTATTTTTTTTACACCGCTAAGTATAGTGTTGAGTACAATTACGCATCCTTTTAAGCGTTAGAACAGCCTTGTCCTCATTCGAAAGTCAGAGAGTATGAAAAGATACCATCGGAATCTTTGACCTGCGGTTAAGCGCTGAATAAGCTGCGTGTGGATACATTGGTTCAACTCTATGTTGTTCCGAGCAAAACGCTGTTCAGTACAACTTAAGAAGCTCCAAAACAACAGATGAATATATTCAGAGGAATGCATTTGCACAAACTCAGTTCAGAATGTAAAGCTGGCCGACATATCGAGTGTTTTCAATGAATGGTTTATTGTGACGATGGCGTAGTTGCAAAATAGAGAGCGGGAAATGGAAGGAAATAGAAGAAAACAATAATCATGCTCGTCACAGTCAGGAGGGAAGAGGCATTTGGACAGTACAAAAACAGGTGCAGGCAATTGCCCGAATGGACTGATCCTGATCTGAAGACTCCATTTGATGTAAATTTCAGAGACCAGTTTGCCACAAAACAAGGAGAACAGGTCATCAATGGACTGAGGGACTTGAAATTGTCCGACATGCATAGACCCTAGTTCTCAGTGATGGTAAAACCAAGGTGCAAATCGCAGTTGCAAAACCCAAACGCCAATTTGGAGACTCGGTAGCAATTCACAAGATGGAAATGACCAAATAAATACTGTAAAGTGAGAGATATAGATTTTGAAATGAAATGGCTTAAAGTAAATCTCAGAAAAGTGAAACCGAGCGAAATTGAATTAGATGTCTTACAGTGTGGGAACCGACACTTTGACCCAAAAAGACCACACAGACCCTCCGAAGAGTAACCGACCCAGACCAAATCCCTCGTGAAATGCACATAACCGACACATCCCTGAGCACAATCGAGAATTTTCCATGACCATTTCAGCTAAACAACATTTGTTTGGATTGTGGGAGAAAACCTGAGCATTGGGAGGTAACCCATGCAGACATGGAGGGAATGTACAAACTTCACAAAGACGCTCACCCGAGGCTGAAATAGAACTCGAGTCAAAGGTGCTGTAAGACATCAATGCAAACCATTGAGCCATCATGCCACCCTTGTTTCCGGGATTTATGGAAAGACAAATAGTTGCAAAAGTGGACTGTAGCTACAATGTGGTAATAAAATGTCGAAACAATTTACATCCGAGCATAAAATAAAAAAAAGTGTCATAAGAGGTCAGAAAATCAACCTTGCATAAGCATCATTGAGGGGGACATTGTGTACAAAAGCAAAGATATTGCGTTAAATTTGTGGATCCAGCTTTGACAACAACGAGAACATTGTGTCAGGTTCTGGGAAACGTTTCTTAGGTCGGATGAAAAGCATGATAGAGCATGAAGAGATATTTACAAGCATTGTTTGATGGTTGTGGGAGTTCGGAGAAGGAGATGGATTGAAGAAGTTGGGGCTACTTTTTTCTTCAAGAGGAGAAGTTTGAGGAAAAGGAAGAACCGGAAAAAGTACAATGCAGCACAGGAAAAGGGTTTTAAGCTGTTGAAGCGTCCGTTAACACACGCTGAACTTATTTTCTTAAAATGTCTTCACACATAGGATCCGTATCCCTTCATTCCATTCATATTAATGTCTTCTTCGGGTGCTTTGAAGTCTGATATTGTGCGTGCTCTGGCTGATAACGCAATCCAGGCACTCCCCTACCTTGTAGTGAAAAAATTGCATCGCATATCGCTTTTGAACTCTTCCCCCCTCGCACCTTGATCCTGGTTCCCTAATAATTTAACCCTCCACCTTGGAGAAAACACGCTCAATAGTCTCCATTCTCTCCAAGCCATTCACAATCTTATAAACTTCTATCAGTCTCCCCGCAACCTCATTCTTTCTAAAGACAAAAACCCGATCTATACAATCCTTCATCGCTCGTATCTTCCATAGCAGGGGACATCCTGGTAAATTTTATTTTGGGTCCCTGCGAAGCATTCACATTTTTCCTACTTGGTGAAGATAAGCAAAATCATGAAGAGCGTCGATAGATAAGATAAAGTGAAACTGATCCCGTTGGTAGAAAACTCGGGAACAGAAAATAACCCCTTTAAGTGAATTGGCAAAAGAAGCATTTGCGGTTTCAGAAAAAAAGGAACAGCAAGATAAACTGTTATAATCTGGAATGTATTTCCTGAGACTGCAGGAGAGACAAAATTGATTCAGGAGTTATAAAGCAAATTGCATAATTATGAAAGAATGAAGAATGCACCAGGCTGTTTGGTAGAGAGTTTGAAATTATAGCGTCTGAATACCTCTCTCAGAGAGGCAACATGTGCACGCCAGAGCGAATGAACTGTCCCTGTGCCCTCACTTTTCTTTGATTCTATTCCCTCATGCTGTGCCTCAGCGGGCATCTAGAAGAATCACTACTGATGACATTTATGACTTTCCATTGGACTTTACTGAAGACAGTGATGCAACACACTCAGGGGTATTTTCGTTTACCCAATTCTGTAGGGCGATCGACTCAGCAAGGAGGAAAGTGAATGAATAAACCGATTTCCCAAATGCGCATTTTTTCAGAAATACACAAGAAATACACAAAATCAAACTGTCTGGACTGCAATTGCTGAAGCTTCAAAACAGCGACCATTTTTCATATTCGGTAACTCTCGCTCGTTTTTCTGGGATAATTCCCTGTCGTTGTAAACTTGCAATTACAGTTTGAAATTTAGTCTTGATTCTGAACTCTCCTAACCCATTCTAGCGTTTGAATCGAATCATAACAATTCACTGTGTCAACAGAAGAAACGCAAAGTCTGGATATGAATTTGATAATTATGTTAAAGACACTTCAAGACTACGTTAAATTAAGAGAAATGTCTTCCTAACAGAACTATTTACACGATTACGAGGTTTCCGGTGCAGTCAATGCGTTAAAAACATTTTTTTATATTCCACAGATTCTCCGTCTCTGTTTTCCCAGAGTCCTACTTTCCAAACCTCTGCTGCAGGTGACACCGTGATATTAAGTTATAAGTATTCAGAGTTCTGTCAGTACACAGTATAGCAGAACAATCACGCCCAGGACAGTCTCTGAAATACTTGCTTCAAAGATACACTTTAGAAGGGCATAATACAGAAAATACAGCTGGAACAAGAATTTCTGCTGATACTGATCTGCAGCGATAATCAGTCGTTTACATATCCCCACAGTACAACTGAGTGACTCCGCTGTGTATTGCTGTGCACTGAGTCGGCGCTCAGCATACTCTGTCATCTAGAGCACGGAGAGAGCTGTACAAAAACATATTGATACTGATGGTGAGAACATAGTGATACAGAGCACTTGGAGAGCTGTGCAAAAACTTGAATGTATTGAGGATTATAACCACAGCAATACAAAGAACGGAGAGAGCAGTGGTTTGCAGTTGCACGATGTTGGAAATTTGTGAACCGGGACTGGAGCAGAGAAACGGTTTTCATTATGTGCTAATCCATTGTACATAATGGAAAGATAATAATTAAATGAATATGTTTGTGATTTTCTGATAATTTACTTCAAATATTACTTTCTGCATTTTTGAAGGCTGTTATTGGAAAATTAGTTCTTGCAGATGTTCGTTTGTTCCCTTCAACACAGGCAGAGAATGGAGAAAGCAGATTCAATAAAAACTCACAGAATTTCACTAGACAAAGACAGGAGCTTGCCAAATTTGTGAAGTTCTGGAGAAGTAGGAAGAGTCGTTGGACAAAATGTTTTACAGCTTTAGAGACAGGAAAAATGACAAATGCATGATCGAAATTTGCATTTAAATGTTTTCTTATGGAAAAATAAACGTCAGCAAGACAAGTACTTTCCAACAATATTTTATGCAAAAGCATAAAATGTGTTTCTTACTGCTCAGAGGAAAATCAAGTGAAAACGACAAATTCAGTTGAGCTGAGTTGCCATCTTCAAAAAATAATCATTTCTATTTGTTACTTTAATCGTCATGGAAGGTATATTCCACTTTCAAGGGAGTAGATTCTTCTGCTTCGCCTTAATCTGAAATTTGAAGGTAATTTATCTCATCTTATTTTATTTCTACATGGTTTGTTTGTGCTTTTACACCGTTGTGACCTCGTTCCTGGTAGACTCAGAACTGTCAGTTGGTTTCAGTTTGTGCAGGTTTTGTTGTAATTTTAATGTTATTCGTAGGAAGTGCGTCTGCTCCGTCCCTGAAAATTTAAATTCTCGACAAATCAATTGCTTGATTCTGCCCCTAAAGTCTGAGTTTTACATTATGTACAATGTTCAGGACAGGGGAGGGGGCTAAGCGACCATCAACTGGAGAATGCCAGAATTTCCAATTTCATCCGAAACGTTCACCCTTCTAATCATAACAAAATTTCCACTAAGACGCTTTGCTCTTCTATTCCTTTGTCCCACCTGTAATTTACCTTCTCCTAACATCACTTCCACAGGATCCATGCACTCTACTTGTCAATGAGGTCTGTATTCTGGTGAGATTCCGTAACATAAATATTTTTCCTCTAACTCTTCTGTTATTCAACTGATGTATTTATAGTTCTTTTTCGTTCACCTATCGAGAAAATAAGGAATTTCCTCATCAGCCTCTTTGAATATTTGCATAATTTTTTTTTTGCAACGTCAGCTCCTCGTTCCCTATGTTCCAGTTCTTATGGACTGGGAAATATTTTAAGAAGACAGCCTGGACCCTAACATTTCCTAATTTTAAAGATAGATGCGAACTGATTTTTCCAGGTCTGTTGTGACTTTTCAAAACACATGACGTTAAACAAAGCACAATGTACTTATACCGTGTAGTTCATATACAAACAAAAGAAAGATTAACTTAGAATAACTTAACGAGTAGAAACCATAACCCAATAATATATATAGTACCTGTTCCTAATGAATTGTTCACACTGGCAAGACAGTGTTAGAATAAGATGCCTTGCTCGAGCTCTCCTACCCTGCCTATTCTTTTCCTTTCTTTGTCTTTTTTCTCCTCTTTTTTTGTTCTCCCTTAGCCCCAAAAGTGAATCGTGTAGCAGCGACAGGCATGGGCAGCAAGTACGATAGAAATGAGCTCTGACACATCACGTGTGTTGCAAACCCTGAAACATCACATCGGCTGCGAGAACCCAGAATCGCTCGAGGAGTGCACGGGCTGCGAGTCCTGGAGCAGCCCATGAGCTGAAAGTTCCAGAGCAGTCCAGGGAAGCAGGCTTCAAGCCGCGAGTAAGCAGAGAGCTCTGGACTGAGACCAGCGTGGGGAATGCAGCACTCAAACTTACCTTGGATCAGCTGAGTACCGGTACAGAGTGGGCTGCCGGTTTGGAGCAGAGCAGGGAAGGCATTTGGATTAGGATCAGCGTGGACATACTGTGTTGAACTGCAACAACGTAATGTGTACACGAAATGTCTGACCTTGCTGTAATGTCAACATTTTAATAGTTTCTTTTCGAAAACTTAGTTTTAAACTGTGCAAAGTAATTCAACTACATTTAGTCCCCTGGTGTATGCAACATTTGTAAACAGATACTTGCACATAAGATGTCGCCATAAGAAGGCAGGCAGCTTGAAGCCTTTTCTCGGTACTCTTGCAATGGATTAACTTTACAATAAAGAATATGCTATTCTATTATGTTCTGATCTGATCTATTATACTCTATTAGAAACAAATTGCTTGGCAAAAAAGATCAAATCAAACACAGATTCTTGCCTGTAGTTCTCCAATAAAGAAGAAATAACATCAATGGAGATATCAGAGGAAGGAGTGGCTTGGTATCATTCACTAAAGAGTCCAGCTCTTCTGGAACCACGAACAGCTTTTGCCTGCTCAAGCTGAAAGAAAAATGTAGAAAGCCTGGTTTGTGAGAACTGGCCACTCACTTTCAAACTGATTCCATTCTTCCAACTTCATAAAACAAAAACTAAAGACCACCTAACTTGTTTAAGTAGGCAATCTCCAGTCTGCAGATCATAACGGATGCCTTTCCAACTTCTCTTTAATCAAATGCCCAGAACAGAATGTCCTTTTCAAAGTGATAGAATTGTCACACGTTTGATAATACACCAGTCTGCTTTCTCTTTCCAGATCAGTCTGCATTTCTGTTTTTTTTTTTCAGCCAGAAAGAGAAGTCATAGTTGTAAAGTGTGAATATGAGAAGTAGAATCATGCAGGACGTTCCAACTTAATGTCTGCTCTGATGTTATTATATCACGACTGTTCATCTCCTAATATACCACTATACCAGTTAATTCAAAGAACAAACGTACTATATCAGTATTCATTTATGGGATTTGGGAGTCATTGCCTAAGGCAGCATTTATTCCCCCATCACTAGTTGCCGTGGGCAAGGTGCTGGTGTGCAGCCTACTTAGTTACTGCAGACCTCAGGAGCAAGAACATCCACAATTCTGCTGTGAAGAAGTTCCAGAAATTGTTACATGGTTCCCAGAGAGTTTAAGCTTTCATGTTTTTTTTTAATGACTGGTTGCTGTACACGATATAACAAGGAAATGTTCGAAATTCCATGTGCTTGTTACAGGAACCAGCTGTCAGGATAAAAGTCATCAGGAACTTACTGGATGACTTGTTCAAGAAATTAAGATTCAAGAAGTAAAGACCCTGACAGTCATCTCCTCAGACTTGTTTAATCCACCTGCATCTCCATACCTGTCAAGTGGTAAAACTGGAGCTGCAGCTGGACACACTTTCTTTAGGTAAAGGGATCAGGGACATCGGAACAGGCCTTGAATTCCCATATCGCACGGAAGACACACAGCATGCATCTGGGGTCTCCTGCCATGACTTAACTGTTAAGTTAACAACAAGAGCAAAGCGAAGAGAAAATAAAAAAGCATTGTTTTGCGCAACATGAACAGTCAGTGTCTAGTGTACTGGGAACAAAACGTAATCATGCAGTAAGAAATACGAATGAGTCTCAAGTAATATAAACAGACGTTTCAGCGACTGAAAAAGCAATTGTGATAGCCATAGAACATAGAACGTAGACAATACAGCGCAGTACAGGCCCTTCGGCCCTCGATGTTGTGCCGACCGAAGCCTACCTAACCTACACTAGCCCAATAACCTCCATTTGCTTATCCAATGCACGCTTAAATGACCATAAAGAGAGAGAGTCCACCACTGCTACTGGCAGGGCATTCCATGAACTCACAACCCGTTGAGTAAAGAATCGACCCTAACATCTGTCCTATACCAATCTCCCCTTAATTTAAAGCTGTGTCCCCGAGTAACAGTTGACTCCATTAGCGGAAAAAGGTTCTCACTGTCAACCCTATCTAAACCCGTAATCATCTTGTACACCTCTATCAAATCTCCCCTAAGCCTTCTTTTCTCCAATGAGAACAGCCCCAAGTGCCTCAGCCTTTCCACATACGATCTTCCTACCATGCCAGGCAACATCCTGGTAAACCTCCTCTGCACCCGTTCCAGTGCCTCCACATCCTTCCTATAGTATGGCGACCAAAACTGCACACAATACTCCAGATGAGGCCGCACCGGAGTCTTATATAACTGCAACATGACCACACGACTCCAGAACTCAATTCCTATACCAATAAATCCCAGTACGTCATATGCCTTCTTCACAGCACTATTTACCTGGGTGGCAACTTTCAGAGATCTGTGTACATGGACACCAAGATCCCTCTGCTCATCCACACTACCAAGTAGCCTACCATTAGCCCAGTTATCCATCTTCTTGTTACTCCTACCAAAGTGAATGACTTCACACTTAGCTACATTGAACTCCATTTGCCACCTTTCTGCCCAGCTCTGCAACTTATCTATATCCCGCTGTAACCTGCCACATCCTACTTCGCTGTCCACAACTCCACCGACTTTCGTATCATCCGAAAACTCTGCTCACCCAGCCTTCAAGCCCCTCCTCCAGGTCATTTATAAAGATGACAAACAACAATGGTCCCAAAACAGATCCTTGTGGAGCACCGCTAGTAACTGCACTCCAAGATGAACCTTTACCATCAACTATTACCCTCTGTCTCCTTCCAGCCAGCCAATTCCTAATCCAAACCTCTAATGCACACTCAATGCCATACCTCCGTAATTTTTGCAGTAGCATTCCATGGGGTACCTTATCGAACGCCTTACTAAAATCCATATACACCAGATATACTGATTTACCCTCGTCCACTTCCTTGGTCACCTTCTCAAAGAACTCAATAAGGTTTGTGAGGCACGACCTGCCCTTCACAAAACCACGTTGACTATCCTTGATCTCATTATTCCTATCCAGATGTTCATAAATCCTATCCCTTACAATTCTCTCTAAGACTTTGCCCACAACAGAAGTGAGACTCACTGGCCTATAGTTATTAGGGCTATCCCTACTCCCCTTCTTGAACAAGGGACCACATTCGCTATCCTCCAGTCTTCTGGCACTATTCCTGTAGACAACGACTTCATAGAAATCAAGGCCAATGGCTCTGCTATCTCCTCCCTAGCTCCCCAGAGGATCCTAGGTTAAATGCAATCAGGCCCAGGGGACTTATCTATTTTCACCCTTTCCAGTATTCCCCAGACCTCTTCCCTACATACCTCAAAGCCATCCATTCTAATCACTTGTGACTCAATATTCCCATCAGTAACAATGTCCTGTTCCTGAGTGAATACTGATGAAAAGTATTGATTTATTGTCTCTCCAAATATCTTCCGCCTCCACGCACAACTTCCCACTACTATCGTTGACTGGACCGATACCTACCCGAATAATCCTTTTATTCCTGACATACCTATAGAAAGCCTTTGGGTTTTCCCTAATCCTACCAACTAAGCACATTTCATATCCCCTTCTCGCTGTTCTTAGCTCTCTCTTTAGATCCTTCCTGGCTACCTTATAACTCTCAATCGCCCCAACTGAACCTTCACGCCTCATCTTTACATATGCCGCCCACTTCCCTTTCAAAAGGGATTCCAATTCCTTATTAAACCACGGCTCCCTCACAAGACCCTTTCCTCCCTGCCTGACTGGTACATACTTATCAAGGACACCCAATAGCTGCTCCTTGAACAAGCTCCACGTATCATTTGTGTCCTTCCCTTGAAGCCTATTTTTCCAATCCACGCATCCTAAGTCATGCCTCACAGCATCATAATTTCCCTGCCCACAGCTATAACTCCTGCCCTGCAGTGCACACTTATCCCTCTCTATCACTAGAGTAAAAGTCACCGAGTTGTAGTCACTGTCCCCGAAGTGCTCACCTACCTCCAAGTCTAACACCTGGCCTGGTTCATTAACTAGAACCAAATCCAGTATAGCCTCACCTCTTGTTTGCCTGTCTACATATTGTGTCAGGAAACCCTCCTGCACACATTGGACAAACACCGACCCATCTAACGAACTCGAGCTATAGCTTTCCCAGTCAATATCTGGGAAGTTAAAGTCCCCCATAACAACCACCCTACTACTTTCAGTCTTCTCCTGAATCATCCTCGCAATACATTCCTCTACGTCTCTCGGACTATTAGGAGGCCTGTAGAAAACTCCTAACTGGGTGACCTCACCTTTCCTATTTCTAACCTCAGCCCAAACTACCTCAGATGCCAAGTCTTCCTCCTTCATCCTTTCCACCGCTGTAATACTATCCTTGACAAGCAATGCCACACCTCCCCCTCTTTTACCCCCACCTCTGACCCTACTAAAACATTTAAGCCCTGGAACCTGCAACAGGCATTCCTGTCCCTCTTCTACCCACGTCTCTGTAATGGCCACAACATCGAAGTCCCAGGTACCAACCCACGCTGCAAGTTCACCTACCTTATTTCTTATACTTCTGGCATTGAAGTATACACATTTCAAGCCACCTTCCTATTTAGAGGCACCCTCCTTCGAGAATCCTGCCATGTTCCAACCTCCCTACACTTGTTACATGGAGTATCTAATGTAATTATTGTTTCTCGAGGTTTTTGTTGCACTTAACAAGTAGACAGAGAGCATGGTTCAAGGCGCATCTGTTGCAGACATATGCAATGATCTCGGAACAAGTTGATGCACTTAATAAGCAACCATGTGTTTGTGCAATGATGATTAGGGGCGGGTGAAACATTAAGAGAAACGAGGAGTAACAGAGTGTCAGGAAGTCATAAAACCTGGAAAAACACATACCCAGGCATAACTTCATGCCATATTCAACAAAATAAGAATGATAAAAGACAATTTTGCCGTTCAGATCCATGCCAACTCGATGAAGGAGCAATCCACGTAATGCAAGATCCTTGGAATTGCCAACATTTGGCATTTTCGATATTTGGAAGTTATAAAATTTCATAGCACAATAACAAACACTCTGTCCCTGGCTGGGAAAAGGACTCTGAAGCCAAATTCCATTTACCACCATTTCCCTCGTTGAATTTCATGTTTAAGTAAAAGTGGAGGATCAGGATTTACGATTTATATCATTTGTTAAGCGAGTTAGACGCTTGTCATTTCAGCTACCGCGTTCCACAGCGTATGTAGGGTTCAGCTTAAAGAATAGCAGACTCTCGCTATAGCATTCAACAGTTATCAATAACTGCTTATCCATGAAACAGAGACACTGACGTCTCATCGCTTCACTTGATTGTATCAACGCCCCTTACAACGTTGATCACCAAAAAAAATCTCACCTTAAGTCCTTAGCTCCAAGAAAAGAACCATTTTCCTGTCCTGACCAATCATAAAAAACCTCCTCGATTTCCTCTAGAGTGCTATTACTTCATTCGATACTGATGTGACGCGTACAATAATAATCAGTCCGAGTGACACCTTTTACAAAGATGCAAATTTAAATGTTGTTCTCTACAGCATGCACAATAATACACAGTAAATGGCGCATAAGCTTCCAAACAACTGAGCAGATTGCTCGACTTCGTCTGAGTCAACAGAGAATCTGTCTGAGAAAATTAGAGATGGACCACCCTGGTCTCTGGAGAATACATTGAGGTCTTCATCAGAAATTTTGATATTTCTGTAGAAGCAGATTTGAAGTTACATTCGGAGGAAGGCGGGAGGATTGAGGTGTTGTCACTAGACTGGTCATCAGGAAGCTAAGACCGGAATGCTAAGGAAATTTGGTATGAATCCCACAATGGCACATTTTGAATTATATTACAAACCCTGAATTAAAACAAAACAGTTTATTGATAACCACCTTACCAGGATCGGATGTCACTTCACAACATTTGGTCCAGGAATGTCCCCCATGAAGCAGATTTGCTATCCTCACGCAGTGAGGCCAACATGTGGCACCAGATATATTAAAACTAACCTCTGGAATGGGTGGGCAATAAAGACTGACGTTGTCAGGGACTCTGACATTCCATTAGAATGATAGAAGTCTGAGAAGATGACTGTCAGGGTCTTTACTTTTTGACTCTTAATTTCTTGAACAAGTAATTCAGTAAGTTCCGGATGACTTTTATCTTGACAGCTGGTTCCTGTAACAAGCACATGAAATTTCGAACATTTCCTTGGTTTATCAGCTGGGTGGAAGGAGCAGCGGACAGCACGTTCAGTAAGTTGGCCTCACCACAGATAAAAATTACTGAGGAAGCGTAACCAACAGTGAGACGATGTTCTCTCTTCAGCAAGGTTAATTTCTCCAGAGATTTCTTTAAGGGAGGTCAGAGGTACAGAAGTGTCATGCAAGACCCGAATTTACCATTGGCAGCAGAGTGGCCACTTCTCCCAGTTCAAGTTACTTCAAGTTCAGTTTATTTGTAATGGAGAAACATCGCTGGGTTTTGCTGTAGCAGCAGAGGTTGTGGCATTGGAAAAAGGTTCTGTCCTTCAGCAGATGGTCCCTAACTGACTTTTCTCTCTGAAACCTCTCTTGCCTGCCTGTAAAAACCTGTGTTTGAAATTAGCTTTTTCCAAGCGTGCATTTTGAGAATGCTACGGGAATTGGAGCAGTTATTAGTTAAGTTGCTGTGTGGGGTCAGTTAAGATTCCATTAATTAAGTTATTCTAAATTCTATTTTCCTTTGTTTGCTCTCCAACTATAGTGTTTAAATAAATTCAAATTTTCTTCAATCCAAAAGGTTCGATCAGTTGCATCATACCTGGAATAACCACTTACATCTGCCTTTAAAATTAAAAATAGGTGATGTTCCAGGTACATTCTTAAAATATTTTGAAGGGTTTGGCCTCGTCTGTAATAACAGACAGAGGAAGCGCACGAAGGCAGTGCAGAGGCCCTCTGCATTCATCTCCCTCCAAAACAAGTATACCGTTTTGGGAACTGTTGAGAGATATATGTTACCAATGAGAAGTGACAGCAGTCAGGGCCATAGCAGGACGAATGGCTCTGCTGCACAGGAGGGAGGATAAACGGTGGGAGAGCGACAGTGATAGGGGATGCATTTTCAGGGGAATAAGTGGACGTTCCATAAAAGAGAGTTGTGGATGCTATGCTGTCTCATTGGTGCAGGGCTCGGAATATTTCTGAGTGGCGACAGGATATTCTGAGGGCGTTTGGGGTTCGGTGGGAGGCAGTGGTGTTGGGGAGGGCGAACAGCCAACTTTCATGTTATGTTTTGTCGCAGGCACACAGCTAAATATCTAGGTGTGGTCTGATAAGCTGAATTTAGGAAGGTAGCCGTAAAAACATAATGTGGAACATCAAATGCAGTAATCTCGAGATTGCTACCAGTGTCATGTTCCAGCCAGACATGATGGCTAAAACTTGGCTTGGAGGCCGGTGTAAGTGAGATGGATTAAAGTTTGTGAGACATTGGATCCGGTTTGGGGTGAGGTGGGAATAATATAAACCAGACGGTCTGCCTCTAGAAACAATATCATGCGCGAGTGTTTGCTATTGCTATTGGGAAGGATGTAACATAATTTGTCAGGAAAATGAGAACTCATGCATAATTCCGTAGGTCTAAATTGGGGACAGAGACAACGACTGCAAGGTGAAAACTGAAAATGGAAGGCAGATAAACCAAAGACAAAACAAAACAGGGCAAAATTTCGGAATGTTTCGAAAGTGGCAATATGCATCAAAGCAAAATGACCTGCAAATTCTGTATCTCAATGCGAGTAATATTTTAATAAGGTGGATAATCTAGGCGTCTAACTACGTCATGATGCATAAGATGTCATTGGGAACACAGAAACTTGTCTCCAGGTTGACGAAGGATGTGAACTCAACATCAAGAGTTATACATTTTTTAAAGAAAAGACAGATAGAGAGGAATGGAAGCTAAGATAGAGCTGCTGCTTAAGGATTCGATTAACACAATAGTAAAACAGGACATTAGCCTGAACAATGTGGAGGATGAATGGTAGAGACGTGGAACAACAAAGTGAAACTACGTTTTGTGCAGACCACCAAATAAGAGTTGTGATGTTGGGAACTGCATCAAACAGGAAATTGGCGATGAATGTGTATGTTTACGAAGGAACGAACTAGTCTGCAAGTCATCTTACACTGTGTATTGTGTAGCTAGACAGGATTATTTACTAACATTGCGGTGCGAGATCCTTTGGGGAAGGGTATCCATAAGACAGTAGAAGTCTTTATTAAGACAGCTGGGTTTCTGGATTTCGTATTGACTTCAACACATTCACAATGTGAACCAAACCCTTTTCGTTTAGCTTTATTTGTTAAATTCTCTGTCATCACCCCCTCCAGAGGTGCAGTTTTCCGTTTCATGTCTAACAGTTGGATAGGCAATTCTACGGTCATTATCAAATTGTAATCACTTCATCAGAACTTCCAACATCCTTTGTCCCAGGCACTCGAAAACCCATACCCCTGCTTTCCCAGATTAACATAGATCTTGCCACCTGCACACTTCATTTCAGCTCTGATGAAGAGTCATCTAGATTCGAACTCTCATCTTGCTCTCTCTCAGTAGATGCTGTCTGACCCGCTGTGATCTCGAAAATTCATTCTTTTCCCTATCAATTTCTATGTCGCTTTACAGTGGAGATGTTAAAAAGGTGCCCTATTACCTTTGAGAATCTCACAAACAAATCAGGTGATCATTGGCATTCATTTGGATCTCGTCTTAAGATCGATTTCTACCACAATTCGTACGACACAATTGGAAACAAGAATCAACTGCTTTCACTGATGTTAAAACTGTCATGATGACCAACGTTGCTATTCCTGAGTCTTACGAGAATATCTGCTCGAATCAACATCGCAGGTGACCAGTATTATTATTTTAATTGTTGTTATTATTATTGTAGCTAAATACTTTGTGTAGCTGTTTCATTGTTATCTGTCACCCGCTGGCAATCCAAATTCTCATTATTACAATATTGCAGTCAACTTTCCCATTAATATTTAAATAACCCGAAGGGAAACGTGGATTAAACGTAATTTGGAAAGCTTTGAAAGCTGCTGTTAAAGTGGATACTTAATTGACAAAATTGAATAAATAATTTAATTTGTCTAAATGGGCAAAGCAGCATAGTCTTGAACTGCTCTCTGAATTTAGCCTGAGTTACAACATAAATACAAGTATTTGTACAACAACTCAGCATCTGGAGCATAAATCCCATTTCCCGCACGGAGGATGGTAACCATATAGCCTCATAACCCAACCAATACATTCGGTACCAAATAAAATACAACATGAAAGTTGTCCATAACAGGATGAAATTCCCTGAGATAAAAAATAGTAAAACTATCGATTTTCTTCGCATCTCCATCTCTGGGTCATTTGCATTGTTCTCACCGCTCTGACAACGCAGTCTCCTCCTGGCTTTGCTTGTCACCAAAATATGCCTGATGGTTAAAGAATTAAACAGGAGAATGAGGGAAAATGGAATTGCAGGTGTTAGAATGTGATGAACGAACTCTACTAAAGCCCAAATAAGAGATTCAAGAACTTCCATTGTTCCACCACAAAACCAGGGGATGTTCTCAAGCCAGTATTCGTCCATCAGCACAAAAAACCAGAAAATATTTTTGATGCAGCTCAATACAGTCACTGTCCCTAGAACAACAAGCGCTGTCTTCTTGGTACAGTGTTTACATTTCAGCTTCTGGCAACAAATTGCCACAAATCTATCAAACGTGAAAGTGATAGTGAACCAGACGGAACAATCAGTGACTACGTAAACCAGGAAAGCATGGATATTGCACACGCGGATGGAATACAGGAAAGTAAACTGTGATGCGTAAGCAATAGGAATATGCCTCAATATTAGATCAAGAACTACGACCAGTAGATCTGCTGCAGCCATCGCTAAAAGGTATTGGGTGACACATTTGGAGAGGCCGCACTTTCCACGAAACAATATCAAAATTGTCAGGGTGTTAACTGCAAAGAAAAGTAAAGAAAAACAAGTTATAAATCAACTTGGAAGCACTCTTACCATTTTCATCGAGTATTTGGTAAGATTTGTTCTAAATTAATGGGAACAGTAAAGGGTTAATATGCCTACACGTTTCACGGCACGTTTTTCTAGTAAAATAATTCATCTTTTAACAAAATCTAGCATATTATGCAAAGCGTTATCAGCACAATCTCGAACAGGAGAAATAACACTTTAGGTAATCACGTAAAATGCGTAATCTGCCTATAGCCTCCAGTAGTAAGTAAAGGAGAGGGAAGACTTTTAGAAACTCTCTGCAACAAACGCGTGGAACCTCAGCATAAAAGTTGCAATGAACTCAGTGAAACCGTTCAGAACATGTTGCTTGGCTATAATCTGACATCCTAAAAGTTCACACCACTGATCATTACACATTGATTACCAGAGAATCAAGAAGATTTGTTATGCAATGCGTGACACTGAATTATTGTGAGAAACCAATCCAAATCCTGCTTCACATCATTATTCATCACTTCTGGGTTAAGGAGGGAAAATAATGTGACGTGATTATTTTTGTTTCCCCTGATAATTTCTCAGAGACTCTTGTTTATTATGTGATATTGATGTTAATTCCATTTCTAATATCTAGCCATTGAGCATGACTTGGAATGGCAGAAGCAAGCAAGATTCCTGCGGTTGAACATTGTCCAATAATAGCGGCTTATTGGGCAAATCAACTTAATCATTCCCCAAAGTCTGCAGGTTATTGCTCGAAAATCAGCTTATTTTCGCAATGTTGGACAGTGACTTGGGTTTGTTGCCAGTGAATCAAGCCAGATTTATGTTCAGGATCATTAGACTGTGAGTGTGCGTGCGTGCGTGCGTGAGTGCGAGTGTGTGTGTGTGTGTGTGTGTGTGTGCATTTGTGCATGCGTTTTTAGCCGGAAAACATCGTAAAATGTGCCCATTAGAGTACGTGAGAGAGTTTGTAGTGTGGGGAGATCAGAGCTCAAGCAAACATTTATTAATTACACGATTCCTTTATCGTGTTCTTCCTGGACTGGAAAGCCATGAATCCAGGATACTGCGTGGGAACTGAGGTTCGTATGTCTCCATGGCAGAACACATAAATCTAACGCAATTCATAAATCTGGAATCAAATTTTCATCCAAATGTGACAATGAAACAATTGTCAAAAGATCCTATCAATTGCACTCATGTCCTGGCCTAGCTGGCATGTGACTCCAGTGTCTCCACCAGCAATGTAGTTCGCACTTCAAGAGGCCAAACCAAATACTGAAATATACCAAATGCCTTCTAAGGCAAATGAAAAAAAGGGACTTCTGGTTGGAATGCATGGCACAAAATAAGGCACTGGAACCGCGAAAAGTACACAATATTGTTGCTGCTATAAAATCTTCTGCTGGCATTTGGTAGTTCCTCTCCATTGGGCCACATGTATTTCAGCAGTTTTAGAATTCACTATCGCATTCACATATGATGTCGAAATGTGGTGATGATGTTAGTGAGGGCAAAATCACAGTCAGGTGAGATTTCAGAATATGTCAGAGACTGGTGAACCAAGCATGAACCAAATGAACCAAACCTTCGTTCATTTGCTTGCTCCTGCTGTTTGCAAGAGAATAATTCTTCTGATCTTTTGTTTGCTACTTTGTAATTTTGAGAAAATACGATTTGCTAGTTACTTTGCAAATTAGAAGTGTCAATACCTGAGAATGATTTATTGCAGACGTAAGAACGATGTAGTGACATGACTTCAATTACGGAGGTTGACATTTTTTGTGTAACAAGTGGCTAAAGTGACACTGGTCTTTGTGAACGTCGGTCAAAAAGACTGATGATTAGGAGAAAAATGTAATTGAGGGTGTGTGGTCATAGCTAAATTTGCTTCAGGTACATTTTACGAACACCAGGTAGGCCCAAGGAAGCAGGATACTGCACGAAAGGAAACATTAGCAATTGCTCACAATCTAACGTGAAAATAATCTAAGATACATCAGAATCAGAAGTGAATGATAACTTTTCACTTTTTCAATTAATCATAATACTATTCTTATTGGAAGCAAAATCACGAAGCACTTTTTTAAAAAATCTCCTTCCCTCAGTGCCATGACAACTATTTCTACTTTCATCACTATGCCAAACTGTCTCACTTCAACAACGTGTCCGTGCTATACTTCAAAAATTATGTGATATATGTGATTTGTGATATAAATATTTTTCTCCTGCTGAATCTGATGTACGATTTGTAAATTTAATTGAAGGCTGAAGAGTCTATTGATTTCTAGTAAAAGTTAATTGCTCCGAAACATTATCAAAGGGGAAAATGGCTTTCAGTAAAGTCAGAGCTTTCATAAGAAATCGGACAAGCATTGAACCAAATAATGGTGTCAAACCCACATTCAGTAGCATGTATTAATTTAACAGTATCAATAAATGGATTAGTTAACTTAGATTCATGAAGGCCATAAGAGAACATTTAATTATTAAAAGTTTGGGCTAACAATTGGCAAGCGACATTTACGTCCCAGACATTCTAGACAATGTGATTTCCAGCAAGGGAGAAGCGACCAGTGTTCCCTTGATATTCACTAACATTACCGTCAGTGGCAAAGCCATACAAAATCAAATTCAATACCAGATAGCGAATATGAGATTGCTTTGTGTCACAGAGACTCGTTAGACTTTGGTATTATCTCTCTCAAAGTTTGGTTGAAGCAAAATCTTTGTATGTTTTAAGGCACAAGATTCTTGATAGGAAAGAGGTGAAAGCTTGTCGAGTGAACAACATCTTATATGTTATAATGTAATCAGACCAGCCATGAAATTATGAATTTACTGAGCAAATTCGAGAGGACAAACTGCATTTTCCCACTCCTAATTCAGACGTTATTTCCCTTGGGGCTGCACTTGCCAAAGATTGCAATTTGATCAGTCGTAGAAATAATGTGTCAATGACAGCAGATCTGAAACTGAGATGTCAACAGCATGGGTCTCGCCCTCTGTGTCTCCCATGTTTGGCAATGATCCAATGTCAACATTCAAGCATATGATGGAATACACCCCACTTTCTTGGATGAGTGCTCCTACAAGAACAGCAGAAAAATGCATCACTTGATTAACCCTATTTACCAAATTCACCATTCACACCCATCATCAGAAATGCACATTGGCAGCACTGTGCAATAACAATAGATCCACGAAAGGAACATGAAAGGAACTTTCATCAGGGTGTTTAACGCCCGGTGCCTTCACCATTTTGAAGGGTAAAAGTCATAGTTGCATGCGACTGCCGCCAACTGCAAGGTCCCCTAAAATGCGACTGACTTTGAAGTATTTCGCTTTATGATCTCTTTATCAAAACCCTAGATGTCCATTCCTAGCAACATATCAAGTGTTGCTAAAATATATGGATTGCCAGACATCTAGAAAATGACTTATTATCAGCGTTCCTGAAGGAATAAATAGTAGGCAATAAATGCTAGCCTAGCCTTCCACGTGCAAATACTTCGAAGGAGTCGTAAACAAAACCTGAGCAAACACTTACCAGGAACGCCCACAGCAGCAAGAACAGGATAGTAAAACTCTTGAAATTTATAAATGAACCTCCGAATTTGCCATTCAGATAGACGACTCTGCACCATTGCTTCCCTTTCTGTGTTCGAAATGATATCGCTTGTGTTAGAGGTGATCCTTCAAAACAGGTTCTTATTAATAAAAGGGAGAAACACTCCAGTGACATAATTACAACCCACCGAGACTTACATTAATTACAGTCACTAAACAAACATGTTCAGTTTATCTTCTTCAACAAAACAAAACATGTGTTTCAGTTCTATGAAAATAATTTGATTTGCAAGGTTGCAGGAAAATAGATGAGTGTGTCTCAAAACAGGTCTAGTTTAGGAGTTGAAAATGAATGTACTCGGCAGGATAGTGGAAAAGAGAGCTCGGCAGCTTCGACATCACAAGGGGCATCATGAAGTTGCTTTGTCCGCATAGCATGCTAGCTCAGTTAAACAGGAGGCCATACGTATCGAAATTCCACTCAGTGAGTCTCAGAAAGGTCTTTATTTAAAGGGACGACAAATTTGCAATCAGAATAAAATTTACGTTACATTGACTCGAAAATTATATCACAGAGTTGTATGCATTTAAAGAGCCTCCAAAGTCACAGATTGGGTATGAATTTACAAATACTTCAAAGTGGGAGTCACGAAGTTGTTCTGTATTCACCGAGAGTTCACAGTGTGTGCCACAGAGGTTATCTTCTGGATCATAGGCTAAGTTCTGATTATTTCATCTTCTACAAATTGTACATTGGGAGTTTCAGCGTGACTCGACATTGTCCTCTGTCTCTAAGAAACCCAACTCTGTGCAGCGTCACTGAACTTTGTGCAACACAAGAACATTCTTCTGACCATGTATCTCTGTCAATGAAAAAAAAAGAAATAACTAAGGTGGATCCCAAATCACTCATGATAACCCATAAAATTGGATCATGAATGTCAACGGCCTTCTGTTCGACTCAATAAATATGCTACGAGGACAAAGAAACTTTATGATATTCTTTGCGCTGTCGAAGCTGCCGAGCTCTCTCTCTTGCTGTCCTGCCGAGTACTCTGAATCCATGGTACGAACCCACAAACTCAGGATGTCCTCAGGCACATTTGAGCAAAGAGTACCATCAAAAAACGATAGGTGCAGTGTTTGACTCAAGCAACACACTCTAACCTACATCAACACACACAATGGCGCCAAGTGCACAATGTTTCGAACTGCACTAAGCACAAGATGTTTTCCCGCAGACTAGGTCCCAAATTATCAGGCAAACAGCAGAGAGTATCTCAATGACCATTCCACAACACAATATGTCTGAATCTAGCATCCAGCAACTCACAACAAAAGCATATGTGTCTTTCCACCATCCGAGTACAACAATACAGAATCCCCAACTTAGCAAATAAATGTCCTCTTACATCCAACAAAATATCGACTGCTAAAACATTCCATCAAATTATGATGTGCGAAAACACTTTCTGAACAGTTCATCCCAGCATCCAATATAGGCTGCATTTTCCCACATCCAGCAGTGTCACCTGATGAAGTCTCAACCTCGCATCCAGTACACAATGTCTTACCACAAACTGAAAACCAAGTGCCTGACATGCAAAATGAGGAGATGCTTTCCATTTGATTTCTTTCATACCCAGATCAAAGTAAATGAAGTACTTCACAGTCCTACTGTGAAACGAGCTAACATTCTCTACTGACTTGCGACATGCCAACCTACTCATGTGATGACCTCATAGAACTTTGGATGCCTTTTTCTTGTCCTGCAATGGAATATGGTAGAATAGAATCAGAAAGGAAAATTGAAAACCTTTTAAAGGCACCCAGAAAAATGCCTTGAGTATTAATTATTGTGTTGATTATCAAACCTACTAAGATGCCTTGAAAGATTGTAGTCTGGAGGTACTTGGGAAGAGACACAATCAACTTGGCCATCCTTTTGTCAGACTGCTGTAAAACACCAATCTCCTTCTTAGCAGCAGACAACTCTAGGTGAATTCAATATACAAAGATGTGCGGGTCAGGTGAATTGGCCATGCTAAATTGCCCATAGTGTTCGGTAAGGGGTAAATGTAGGGGTATTGGTGGCTTGCGCTTCGGCGGGTCGGTGTGGACTTGTTGGGCCGAAGGGCTTGTTTCCACACTGTAAGCAATCACGAATGATGGGGTTAATCGTGACTTGCCACTGATGAACTGTCTGTTAATACCTCAACTCGCTCACTCGCTGGCACGTTGCTCGGCAGTCTAACAGTTCTTGTCATGTTCACTCAAATTCTATGTCTCTGTTGGTCTCAGTGTGCAATAATACACAGTGGAGCCCGTCAGATGTGCTTTCACAGGTTTTAGCAGCACAGTTCGGTTCGATTCAGTGAGTTTCACTGAGAAACGATCTGTGGAGTTTCTTCTGCATTGTCTCTAAATCTATTCTTATGTACCTAAAACGCAATGGATCCACTTCAATATTGAAGGTAACCGAACAGGTAAGGCAAGCTGCTGCTTGCAATTGTGTAATTACAGAATAATTGAACGTCATGGCCTACGTTTACCGTTTCAGTTCGTGTCTGTGGAAACCAGTCTCTTCGTACAATGCCCTGTTAAAGCACATAGACATATTTAGTTAAATGATGATATATCACAGTGACCTTCTCCCCGGAAACATTCAAATAAATGATTCTTTTTTGAGCACTAATTTACAAACATATATCGAAGTGTATTAAGGACGACATGTTCTGCAACGAGTAATTTCGTGTGTTTTGGTGCAATTTTAATGTCTTCTTTGATGTCCATTTCTCCACTGTGCTATAAAGCAATGTTAATATGCATCGGGCGTTTATCATGTCAAACATTAATTTCCGTGATGTGCTCGGTTCATGAACCATTCAGCAAAAACTTTCCGCTGATGTATACCATTTGTTTGATTTCTGCATTCATTTTGTTTTTTGCGTCTTTTTCCCAAAATACTCTTCACCTTCACTACATCTTCATCGTCGTTTTTTGGCTTCCCTCTCTCTTGCTCACTAATGCAGCATTAATTCTACATGTGTATTAACCATCTATTTTGCCTCAATGCTGAGAAATTGGGCTGTTGTACTCTCTCCTTTATTGTGATTTAAAACTGCTCTCACTTTGAAGTTTTCTTCTGTCTTTCTCACTGAAACTTTTCCTTTCTTTACACCTCTCTCTCTCTTCCTCTACCTATTGCTATATGCGTCTGCTTCTCTCAATGACTTTCTGTCAGTCACTCTCAGTCTCTATGTTTCTCGATTTCTCTACCCTTGAATGCTACATTTTACTCCAACTCACAGGTGTCTATCTGTTTCTCCATGAGCCTCTTTTATTTTTCTTCATACATTTTGTCGTCATTCTCTCCGTGTTTCCTTCCCTATCTCCCTTAAAATGAATAAATTTATGTCTCGCTGTCTCTCTCCATCCACAATGTTCTACGCCCTCATAAATCTGCTTCTGCTCTCTCTCACACTCTCTCTGTCTCTCTCCGTTGTCTCTCTCTGTCTCTCTCTCTTTATCCATCTATATCTTTCCCAATTGCTCTATTTCGGTTTTCTTTATCTCTGTATTTCTGTTTCAGATAGTGTTCCACTCTTTTTTATAGTCTTTCTTTGTGTCACGCTTCCATATCTGCATTTAGGATTATTCCCACACCCTCTTACCCTCTCCCTCGCTCCACTTCCCTTTCTGTTTGGTTCCCGTTTTATATTTCCCACTGTTTCCTGTTACAAATCTGTAGCGGTATATGTGTCCTTCTATTTATCGTTTTTGCCTTTTCTTTCTATCGTTATTTGAGCCTTCATTTCTCTTCCACATCAAACCGTGATGTTTCTGTGGCTGGTTCTTCTCTTTCTCTCCACATTTGTCTCTGTGAAGATGTGCAGAGTCTGTACAGCTCTTCTGCTTTACTGCTCCTTTTCTTTTGTGTGCAACATTGTGGCACGTGGTGCGGGAGCAGACCATTGCCTCGTATACACAGAAAACATGACAGATCCATCTTCTGTCAACTGCAAAATCTTTTATTTTTAATCAGAGTTGTAGTTTAAGACATTAATTAATGCAAGTTGGAGGGTCAAAGTAAACAATCTTATTATGCAAAGGGTTAATTGGAATCATCTATCGAAAAGTGGGGTTTTTTTGGAAATTTCAAACAGCATCCCTCAGCCGTGTTATGTTTCCATTACAGATCTTCGTCGCTGCATAAATACAATGGCAAATGGACGACAATTACAGTTATGCTTATACCTGAGACGTTGAGGTGCAAAGTAAATTACAGAGAACAACAGATTTCTTTTCCAGCACAACAGTCTGAATCAAGTGGAATTTATCCCGATCTAGTTCTCCATTCAATATATTAGCAGCAATTTCAGAAGTTTATTCGCTTAGTTAAATTCAGAATAATACATTGCCCAAGCAAAATTCAGATCACGGAACCAGATTGTTAATCCAGAACGAACGGATTTGTGGCCTAGTACACCGCATTGATGTTAACGAAGTGGGACCTGCTACAAAGTCGACTTTGGAGCTTCGGTTTCTCATAATATGAGTGAAATAGTCTTGCCTGCAAAATCTCTAAATTGAAGTTTTGCAGAATTGTTTTCTTAAATAATTAGCCTCATGATTATGCTTTATTCCTGTATTTATAATATTTACTCCAGATAGGCAGAACCGCAGAAATAATATTGACTTCAAAATGAAACCTCATTTTCCTCCTACAAACTTAAACTTTCGTCCATGTCTGCCATTTCATGTTGTTTTAAGAAAGTGAAATCAGGAAAACCGCGTTGATATTCTGGTCTTAATTGGCTGCAAAAAGAAAATATATCTATGACTCTATGATACAGATAAGATCCTGACTCACACTCTATCTGGATACTAAGAATTTTGGTGCAGAAGCTTCCATTTTCATTTGAAATCAGAGATGGAATTGCATTTTTACATTCAACAAGCAATTTCTCGTGTTTGGATTGGGAGAGTTGGATGAATTGGAATTTCTACACATTCTACTTTGAGCGACATGATAAAATGAGATTTGTGTTCAGACACAGAACATAATTGTGATGTAGAGAGCTTATGCGACTGAGAGAGGAAGAAGAGTATTGAAGAGACCGCAAATCCGTAGATACAGAGAAAGACAGAATATGGAGATATGGAAACAACCAAAAAACGTCACTTGTCTGCGATCAACAGTGATTGGTGTTCAAATTTCGTCAGCACGAGCGTTCAACCAATCCTGTGTCGTAGGAAACACTTATTTTTTTCTCTCTCTGGAGTGAAGTGTGCGCCTGATCTGAGTTCACTATTTCACATCGGATTGGAGTTCTCAACATATTTTGTAGATGCTGCTACAGTTCTGCAAATGTGGAAGAAGTAAAATGTGCCTTCCATTTTCTTTCTTAACGATATTGGTCGTACTGTGTGGTGAGTCTATGTTGTACTGATCAGCAGTTCTTTCAAGAGTTATATTCCCTTCCAGACATTTGATAGATTATTCCTTTTTGCAGCGACCAATGGGGAAGATGCCGTATTCCAAGATCCACATAAATTAATTGTCCTGGAACGACAGAACGTAGAATTAAATTGCAGTTACTCGACATCTTCTTTTCGAACTGTGTTCTGGTACATTCAGTATCCTGGGGGTGTTCTGAGATATGTTGCAAAAGTGTATACCACGGGGAACGCAGAAATATCTGAAGATTTGAAAGACAAATTTTCTGCTGTTCTGTACAAACAAAGAGAAACGGTTTCTCTAATCATCTCTCCAGTTCTCCTCTCGGACAGCGCCGTGTATTTCTGTGCCATGGAGCCCACACTGCTGCAGACATCACTGCCCCTGCACAAAAACCTACCCTGAGAGTTCTGATTTATGTCCACCTGAGGGAGCTCTCACAAATATAAACTGAAACAATAATCCATCCAAAGGAGAGACACAGACTCACTCATGAAATATGAAAACACAGTAAAACATTCAATAATAACATGTAAGGAAAACAAGAGAAATGATGTTTCTTTTTAATGTAACTTGCAAGTGTCAAAAAATGAAGTTTATGAATTGATATGTGGTGCACTCTGAAGATGTTGCACATTTGAAAAGGTAATGTTGTCCTTGTTTTTTTGTTGGAGGAGTCATAAAGGCAGAGGTTCTGAAAAGTCGGGTGGCATCTACCAGCAAAAGGATTTACGCCTTGTTTTTAATATTTTAAAAATTGTACATTGAAAGGGAGCAGACCAGTTCTTGTAGTTTAGGATTTGATTTGGTTTGGTTTTAGCAAAAAGTCAGTTTGAGGCTGCCTGTCAAAGAAACAGTCCCATGCTGATCCTCTCTCTCTGACATCTCTCCTGTGAGAATCTGATCCTTTTTACAGGTTTTTTGCAAGAGAGTCTTTATGCGGATGTTGCAAACATTTGGAATAGCATCATTAACTTACAAGAGTGACTATTGGGGTTTCTAATAAGTTCAGTTAGTCTAAATTCTGTGCTTTCTCTTCGTGTTTCATTCATTAGTCTGCAAATAAATCCTGCTTTGTTTAAAAATGCGTGGTTGGGCAAACTGCGTGGAATATCCACTTACACTTGCTTACAACAACTAGAAAGTTTAGGGTCTGGGCTGCCTTCTTGAAAAGTTCTGCGAGGGGTTTGGCATGGTCCATTAAAAACATTAAACTTTATTCAGCTATTTTATCAACTTTGTAAACTTTAAAATTTAATATGTGCCTCTTTCTCTTTGTCTGCTCTCTGAAACAGACACCGTTGAATGCAGACAGATAACTTGATGAGAACGACTCTGCTTCAGGAACGTGTACCCAAAAAGGAACACATTCAATAAGGTAGAAATGTGAAATTTTCAGAGTCGATGGCAAACTCGCCACGATTCTGTTTGCTTTTCCGAGGTCTATTCAGCGTTATCTTATGACAATCATGAACCAATGTTAGTTTTAAAAATGACTGCTCAATTGCTGCAAGCCCATTGCGACGATTTACGCATTTCTATTATCCAGGCATTCACGGCGATTGGTCTTAGTCTTGTTCATTAGTTGATATGTTTCAAAACATTATTTTGAACGCAATAACGTTTGCCAAGAGCATCCAGTATTATGTTAGAAGACTTTTTAGGGTGCATTTAAAGAGATTTTTTTCAAGCTCATATCTCGTGCTGAACAATACCGTCACTGCAGCCCTCGATTACTTCCATTATACAGCGAGAGGGGAATGTTAGGTGGCGGAGGATGGCGTGTGCAATGCAATGTCTTATAGCTGATTCGAAAAAAAAATCTCGTTTCGAAATGATGATCTCAGTCTGAATTGCAAACACGGGTCTTATTTTATTTCTGTTTTTGAACTGAATGAAAGCCGTTTTCAGACTCAACTAAAGATGTCTTCAAATGCTAACACGGGAGGAGGAATTATTGTTTTAGCTTCGCTGATGCCATTACTTGGATTTCCAATATGCCTTCTGCTAAGGAATGATTTCAGTCGAGCTGTGCTCACAAAACAGATAATCCTTGACTGTGCAGATGATTGTATGGGTGATCAAAAAAGACAGCAGCGTTAAGGTAGTCAGGACATCTTTCTTGGAGCAGAAAAAGTGAACATTGAAGAGTTTTCACTAGCATGTTTCACAGTAAGCATTCAAGATGGATATCAGTCTCATGCATAATTCACCTGTTCGGGTTGAGTGTGCTGAACTGAAGAATTCTATTCAATCTGATTCAGATGGAGCCATTAATTGGAGTTGGGATTCAATCATTTACAAACGAAACCAAGAATAGTAAATAATCCAGAACTCCCAAAATCTTGATTGGAACTTTTCAGATTCAAAATTATTTTGTTGACGTCAATCCCAAATAATGGTAAACCTCAATGCATCACTTTTCAGAACTCAGGGAATTGTTGTTTAGAAGGAATAACAAATCACTTGATATCGTAAAATCGATCAATACCATGCTATTGGCTTGTAATATGAACTGAACAGACAGGCTAAGTTTATTTGTATGAGAACAATGAAGCTGCCAAAACCGGAATTGAGTTGCTTCAGATTAAAAGTATGTTATGGAACAAAAGTTGCATAATTACTTACAGGAGAAGAACATTCCATAAACATAACGATGAATGAAAATTGTGTTGATTAAAAAAAAATGATGAATATTAAAATCTGGAATTTGTATATTTGTTTGACAGTGAACTTTCTAACAAAAAAGTTTCAAAAAACTGTACAGAGCATGCATCTCAGCTTTTGTGCAATTGTGTGTCTCTGCATGCCTTTATCAACGTTTGTAAATCTGTACGTGCACTGATATGTATGACCGTGTGTTATGTCAATATCTTTATTTGTACAGATATCTCTACATGTGTTTTATGTTTGTGAATTTATGGCACTTTTCTGCATATTTGTTTGTGTGTCACTATGTGCCTATCTTTGCGGGTGCTTATAACTACTTGCTGTCGATAAAAAATCTTTTTTTGTGTGTCTCTGTGTGCATTTCTGTCTGCGATGGTTGGCTAACTATATCTAAGAAGTTGTATGAATGAATTAGTATCAAAGTCACCCCCTCTAGTGATTGAAATGAGACAATGCTGCTCTCTGCTGCCAACCTGATGATGTTGCTCAGTTGACTTTGAATCATCACGTTCTCAAGAAGAGCCATTGGATTCAAAATGTTAAATATATTTCTCTCTCCACATAACCTATAGAATATCCGGAGCATCTTTTTGTTCTTGTTTCTGATTTCCAGCATTTGCAATAATTTTTTTCATTCCAGTTCCTCCAGCACTCAGAGAAAGAACGGTAATTTGTATAATGCCCAAGTTAATTTAAAAGATGCAAGAAAATTTCACACTCGGTTGGAATTGGAATAATTTACCTTGTCTGTAGTTCAGTGGACTAAATCGATCTGATAACTATTGTCAATCTCGATCCGATAAATGTCTCGAGAACTGAGACTATCAAAATCTGACGTGGATGAGCTGAGCAATCTGCTAGCATTGTCCTGCCGATGCCTTGCCTCTGAAAGCTTTATGCAAAGAGTATTAATGTATCAGTTTCATACGCAGATGAAATTACCGTACCTTTTGATATTTCTCAAATTATCGAAAGCATATTGACTTCGAAACTAAAGAGGATTCGGATCTGACACGGAAGATGTTCATCAAAAAAGTCGTCCACATGTGTTTGAATTCTCTAATAGACAAATATCCAAATAATTCTCTTGCAGAAAAACAAGAATCAAACACAAAAAAAGCATCCAAATAAATAAAAGCAGATAATTTATTGCGAAGTTTCAATGGGATGTCTTTTTGTAACACACTTTTCATTTACATAGCAAGCCATGATACTTTGGTTACACATCAACTGTTTTGAGCATGATTCATTCCTGATAGAGAACAGTTAACAAAGCATTGATTCCCAAATCGCGAAAATCCTAAATTTGAACAGTCATCACTCTCGTAATTTTTAATCAAACCTACCTTTTTCTTAATATCTGACATGGCGATTCTGTCACTCAGGTGTGCTCTTCAGATGTTGATGCAGCAGGAGGAACGGTATCTCTAAACTGCAACTATAATGATTGGCTATGTTGTGTGCTAGTGTTGGCAACAGCCAGAATCAGTATATGTGAACACAACAGTGGTGAAAGCAAAACAGATCAAGTTCCAAACCTCGACTGGACTCAAGACTTTCTTTCTCTATCTCTCAGCTGCAGCTGTTGTCTATTACAAGTTTCTGAACCATGAAAAACAGCCCCAACTGTCGCTAAATTGGGGTGGCCCATGTGAGGAGAGATCATACCTTCAGGTCTGTCTTGTAGAATCGTGCAGAGATGTCACTATAATATGCTATTGTTGGATTTGTCCTGCTACTGTGGTGGAACAGGTCAATGATGCAGTATCTCTCTCAACAACAATTACTGATTCCAAAACTTTCGTGACTCTCTCACTGTCAGTTTCAGGTTGAAAGTGTGTAGATATGCTGTTAGGATGTAGACGTACAATGATGTTCCACGTTAAATGTGATTTAAGGTATTTCATAAAACATAACATATTATATATAATATGCAATATATTATAATATATAATAATACATTTATGCATATTTCAATTTCTATCGCAGGTAGTGACCACACTGACAAGGAGGAAAGAGTACGAAAATCAGCAGACAATTGTGGACCTTATTTCAGATTTTTGTCAGATATGGTCATTTACCCTGAGGAAACTGATAGAAAATTTATCCCAGTGAAACACGAGAGAAGGCTTCGCTCTTGGATATTTAAATGAGCCGTGCAGCAATTAGACTGATGTTGCCAGACCAATGAACTGAGAGTTTATGTTAACTAAGATAAAGGAAGATATCCCAAATAATTTACATGACAGCGGAAAGATCATTGAAGGTTATACCGCATGGCAATGCATCCCAAATTATTTAGTAGAAATTACTTTATTGTAAGTTAAAGTTAGGGGAAAAGATCAGGTATTTTTGTTGAATATTGTGCCTTGTTTTGAGATTTTACTGACAACACTGTGTTCCTCAGTTTGAAGTCTGAATTTCCCTTTGTCTATGTGATTCTGCCCTCTTTTGGACTCCATCTGGAATTTTGTAGGGTTGGTTTTGTACTGGGTACACTGTTTGTCTGCCCACTGTGTGCTCCTTACCACAGAAGTACACGGTGCTCAAAACAACAGAGAATCTATTTCGGAATTTTTCTGCACCAAGCCGGGATCACAACAACCCTGCTCGTTATAACGCGAATGTAGATAGACGCAACTACTCGTGGCGTTTTTTTTTTGCTTGGGGATTTGAGCTCGACATGATGCTGGGCCCCACTGCACAGTAATAGAATGCCCTGTCTTCCACACTCAGGTAGTTTACATTGCGATAAATAAGTCCCAGTGATATATATTTTTATCGGATATCTCAGAGACTTCATGGGAGACTGAACGTACCAATGTGGAATTCGAGAATCAACTGCTGAGTAACTGCAGTCTTGCATTGTGATCTGTTCTTATCGAACTATTAATTTGGAGTGATCCGGGACAGCTCATCTCAGCTATTATTCCATACGACAAAATAAAAGTTTATCAAATAACTTCCATAATATGATTTACGACAATGAAACAGGTAATTTCAGAATAGAGTCGTTAGGCAGCATGATTGACACAATCGGGAAAGAAAGTTTGGACATTTACCTGATTTTGACCTTTCCAGAAGTAACAGAATGGTTTCAAACTGTGGACACTTTCAAATCATGGTCAAAGAGCAAACTCAGATCAGCAACTGGCTTCAATTACGTGGAATATGGCATTCTGTAAGGAACAAGATTGATTGTTCTTTCAGATCTGCAAAAGTTAGGCATCGATCAACATTAGCTGCCAAGTAATCTGACTGTTTTTACAGTATCTACCTGTTTCCGTGTTAACAGAGTGTTTATTTGTCTCTTCCTTGTGTCTCTCCTCCTCTCTTTGCCTCCATCCTTATCTAATTCTTGGTTCTTTGGATTGTCTGAATCTCAATCTTTTCTCCCCTATCTTGGATGTCTCCCTTCATTCTACAACGCGCAGCAAAAGTACAGTGTATATAAGCTTTCATTTTCTAGTCTGGAATATTCGATAGTTCCCTAAAATTTAGTCATTTCTGAATCAGACCAGTTATAACAGTGTAAGTAGACTTTCAGTTAACAAACAAGGAAATGTGTTTCTTCAAATAAAAAGCAATGGCAGTGTTACTTGTTGACCACAATACGCTTCCAAAAAAAAACTGTCCCACTAAGCAAGGTGAGCTGATTAACACTAATCTGTGTTGGGTATGAAGTGCATTTGATGATAAAGAAGTAAAAGTCGAAGAATAACCTGAATCCATAGATTCTGTTCCAACATTCGTTGGGATCATGGTTGATCTGAAAGTCTGAAACTCCCCTTTCCTCCCTGTTTCCTATAGTTCTGGACTCCTATTCTACTTGAAATTGTCTACTTTTAACTTCTCCACTGAAGCGCAGACTGCCAATTGAATTTTTTTGTGCAGCAGTTGGCCAGCCACTTTTACTCATTATCTATGTAAACAATTTGGATCAAGGAATGTTCAATGATGATTCCAAGTCTGCCGCACTGCAACATGGATGAGTAAAGTAACGAACAATTCAAAGCAATTTTGCAGGGCATTGATGAGAGCACAAGTATCTGTTTTTTAAACGAATGAAACGTATACTTTCTGGAGAGGGAGTGCAGTCAAAATTCAACAGACTGATTCCTGGAATAATAGGTTCCTGAAGAAGGAGATGGAGACACAGGCGGTTTCCACTGGCCAGCTCATATAGATTGAGGGGTCGTGGTCTCAGTCTAAACCATAGGCCCTTTCAGACTGAGATGAGGACAATACTGTTCTCTCGTAGAGTGGTGAACCTGTGAAGTTCTCGTCCAAACAAGACGAGGGTTGTGAAGTTACTGAATACATTCAAAAAAGACGTATAACGCTATTATTGGTTCTTAAAGAGTGCCTATGCCTATGCTGTTTGCAATGTCATAAATTCGCCTTCATGTTAAGAGTTTTTACATGAGCAGTAATACCTTCGCCACTGACCAGGAATCGAACAATGAACATTGCAGTCAAAGCAATGAATCTGAAGCAGTGGACCTGCAGCGAAACCCCAGTGGATCTGCATTTCTTTTCTTAATTATATTGGTTTTATTTAAGTCACGCTCACCAGAGTCAAGATTCTCAGATAAAATGATCAAATTTTCGAGTTTTAATGCATGGAAAGAGGCCATTCAACTAATCCTGTCAGTGCTGGTCTTCAAATATTCTCCCATTTTAGTCCCAGCTTCCCACACTTGACTTTCTACCTTGTCAGCTCAGACTTTTCAAGTAAACATCTGAATATTTCTTCAGTGTACTGAAGGTTTCAAGGGAACAAAAACAGCTCCTTCAGCCAATAACAGGAGCCGTCGTTGTTCACTGGAAAATAAAATCCACACTTGCCCCCTTCAGAGAGTTCTGAAAGCCTAAACCCTTTCTCTGCACATTTTATCACTTTCCTGAGTGTGTGCCTCAGGTTCAAACTTGTTTCCTGATATGTCTTGGGCCATCCCATTTGTGACGATGTTTTTCCTTTAACAAAGTTATGTTCTTGTTTCTTCTTCTTCTTCTTCTTCTTCTTCTTCTTCTTCTTCTTCTTCTTCTTCTTCTTCTTCTTCTTCTTATTCTTCTTCTTCTTCTTCTTCTTCTTCTTCTTCTTCTTCTTCTTCTCCTCTCTCTCCCTCTCTCTCTCTCCAGAAGATTGTGAAAACACAAGTTCAGAAATGTCTGGGTTGAATGTGCTTTAGGGCCAATTTCATTATAATTAGCAGATTCTGCCTCAGACAAAAGGCTTTTAAGTTTAAATTAAAAAAAAACACATTTGTGCAATGAAAGGCGTGTGGCGTGTTCTCCCAGCTCAGCATTTCTATAGCTTGATTGTATTTTCTGGCAGTTTGGTTATTCAAGGAAAGCAGACAGCAGTTGTGAAGCTGCTGGATGCAATGAAGAATTTCCATGCAGAAATTCTCTCTCTGACGTCTTTCTTGTCTGATGCTGGGTTTTATTTTACCTTTTCTGTAAAGAGATGTTTGTGTGGATTGTTGCAAGTATTGGGAAGAGTATCACTAACTTACCATATTCTATTGCATTTTCGGATAGTTTATGTTATTCCGAATTCTGTTCTCTTTTTTTTTGTGTTTCATTGCGTAATCTTGTAAATACATTCTGTTACATTGGACACTCTGGAGACAGGAAACATGTTTCCGCTGATGGGTGAGTGCCGAACCACAGGACACAGCTTAAAAATACGGGGCAGACCATTTAGGTCAGAGATGAGGAGAAACTTCTTTACCCAGAGAGTGGTGGCTGTGTGGAATGCTCTGCTTCAGAGGGCAGAGGAGACCCAGTCTCTGGATTCATTTAATAAGGAGTTGGATAGAGCATTTAAGGATAGTGGAATCAAGGGTTATGGAGATAAGACAGGAACAGCATACTGATTAAGGATGATCAGCCATGATCATATTGAATGGTAGTGCAGGCTCGAAGGGTAGAATGGCCTACTCCTGCACCTATTGTCTATTGTCTATTGCTTTCTTTGGAAGTAAGGGGTCCGACCAGCTACATCACTCTTGAAAAATTCATATGACACCTGCTTCAGAAAAGTAACAAAGTAAAGTTTTGGGCTATTTCCTTGAACTGTTCTGAGGGGTCTGGTCTTTTACATAACACTAAGATCTTTGATACATTCTTTTGCTTTTGGGATATCTCCAGGAACAGCACGTCTTTCTGACGTATGGGAATTTCAATCATCCAGCTGCATTCTAATCATGTCAATTTCAACTGTTATAGGAGATCTCGCGGCAATTCTGTATTTGTATCTTTATCACTGATACTGAAACTAGATTCCCGATTTCCTAAAAAAAACCAATTGCACTTCAGAAACACTCCATTACGTGGACCATTATTCGAGATACCGTCAGCCACAAAAGGTCTTTTATCCATGACCATCTGAGGACATTCTGAAACAACGAATATTTTTAATGAAATACCACACCCCGAAGATTACGAAGGATCTCATAAAAGTATTCGCAAGACGAACCTTCGAAAAATGTGATGCCTTCCAAGATATATGCATATTTTGCCGTAGCTTCAATTTACCAGCAGATGGTGACTATGTATCATTTTAATTAGAAGGCAAGAACAAGGTGCGATGCTTTGACATTGTATTTTCTTCTACCTCAAGCCAAATGTATCTTCCATTGCGTGCAGAGATGAAAGCGAACATATTCAAAAACATGCACATACGAAAACAGACACAAACACACACACGCAGGGACACACAGATATGCATATGCACACACAGAAGGAAAAACATTAGTATTCGAAGAACATGCACAGATACATTGTCATTCACCAGATCAAAACCCATCAAAATATATTCAAAAGACGACACCCGTCCTAAACGTTACTTATTTTAGGGTTAATGGAAGGCATTGCATTCCAGATGCAATTCGATTTGTCAACGTGTTTGATTTTTGGCAATTGCACATTTTGTATTATTACACTGCAGTGAAAATACAGACAGTATAAGAGAAAAAAGAAATGGTTTGACTGTTTCTCTATCGAAATGATTAATTAACTTTTCTACTATCATAACATCCCTTTCATAACATCATAAAATTAGACTTGCCAATAAACCTGTTGGGCTAAAACCTTGTATTTTGTTAGTTTAATTTTGCCCACTCCAGCACAACACTGGCACCTTGACATTGTGGTGAGAGAAAAAAACATTTTTCAACTTGCAGGAATTTCACTAGAGGGCAATGCGTGTCTGTGGTAATTATTGAACTTGCAGGGTTGGAGCCAGAGTGAACTTGCAGAAAGAAAGCACATATTCGAGTGAAACATTTGGCACTGAAAGGGAAACGGAAAGTAACGGCTGCTTCCTTAATTCCGAATAGAAGTTGGCTCGAAGTGAGTCTTGAAGAAGATGTTTTTTGTTAACATTAAATATTTATCTCCTGGACCGAAAAGGATCTTCTCTGGACAAGTTTTTAATTCCACGTTTCATGTAATTTGGTAATGTTTCCAATTTACACAGTCCTTTTGTTGCTTCCCAGAATGAACTCCACGGAAGTGATTGTGGAATTTCAAGTGTTGCCACCTCCTTGGAGGCAATTGTTAATGAAGCCAGAACCACATTCTCAAACTCCTCCACAACGACGGCATTTATTACGGTGCATTGGTACAACTGGCTACCCAATGAGTGACCCCAGTGCCATGTGCCGGCCACAAGGAAAGCTGAATAACACAAAGAGTCACCTCCTCAACCAGTGAACGCTGCAAAGTACACTGAATGCGAGCGATGCCAAACCTAGTGACACCAGCAAGTATCTCTGTGCTACTAATGCACAGTGTTGCAAAACAGATAAATCATCTCAGCATAAACTTACACCAAAGGGGAGGACGACAATGCTGAGTTTGAAGTATCAATGTTGCGTATTCACATCTCCACATTACAAAGATTAGGCGGAATGAGAACGAAAATATTAAATATGCAGGTGCAAATGTAAAGAAGTCAGAAGTGAAAAGAATTGGAAATGTGCACGGAGATGATGCTAGACAATAAATGAAAAACTACAGTAGAGCTGGACACAAATATAACTGGCAGAAATACAGCAAAATATTCTGCAAAGACGAGATTGATGAGAAAACATTTGAATAGAAATGGATGAATGTGAAACTTCGCGAGTGTGATGCACAGATATGATCAGAATAAACCATAACTTAATAAAATGTGAAGAAGTGGCCTTCCCTTTGACATGACTCACATTTTACTGATAAGTACACAGTCCAATTGTTTCTAAAATGATGCACAAAAGCCTATCGATAACACCTATCTTTATTTGTTTTCATTTTCTGATTGACAGCATTTGTGAGATCGCAGAATCCATGGATCAGTTCAAGGATTTCTTACTGTCCTAAAATCAATATATCGTTCTCTTCTCGTAAAACGAGTTGTGCATTCTCCCCACATGCCTTCACACTGGTGTTATGTCACCTGTAACTTTGGCAGGAGTACATTCATTTCCATCAGGTTTTGAATGCTGTCTTAATGTGTATCTCTGCTATCTTTCTCAATTTCCTTCACGTCTGGAGAGACACTCTACTATATATGTATTTAAAGTTCCTTTATGCCATTTTGGCGCCGCTAGAGAAGGGGCCATTCAGTGGTAAAACTCCTTGACAATGTGACTGTGAGCCGTCTTCTACAGTTACAATAGAAAAATTGTTATCAGTACAGTACTTACCTTTGCAATGGCACAAAGTAAATGCATAACAAATTCATTTCCAAAGTATCTTACTAATAGATGTTGGGAAAATAAAACCCTCTACTGTTAAGCCATTAAGAATGTAATTGTTTATCCATCTCATCACTGAGCCCAAATCCCTCAGATCCAGTGACCCTCCGCAGGGTCTGGAGGGAACTGTCAAATTCAGAAATCAACTTTGCCAACTGGGGACTGCAGGTCTAATATTCGAGTAACATGAATTGTGTTCCTTCTCTGACTGTAAAAAGAAAACAATTAAATGTGAACATCGGTTTAATCTTCCTATGAAACCCTGTTGTCCGCTCATTGAAAAAATGAACTCGTTGTCCCTTTCTCCTGGTTCATATGAATTGATCATTTTTTGCTCAAAGGATTGACTCCAACCTTGAAAACAAGCCACCGACCATCAATTCGACTTCATGATGTTCCTTTATACTGGCATGTGTTCTATTCGCAGGAGCAATCCTGGACAAGTGTTTACAGCTCCCATGAAAAATATTCCATGACATTTTGATTTGCCAAATTCACTGGCTGTTTCCGCCTCATGATGTTGTCTCCTTTTTGAGCTTTAGGTCCCTCAATGCCAATAATTCCACATCCATGAATCACTTACAGATAGTGACAAGGAAATACCTTGTCCGTCATAGGTGCATAATTAATCAAAGCCAAACACAACGACAAATTGAGTCTGATTAATCACTGTGGATAAAATAAACAAAACATCTCATATACATTGTAGCTCGACTTCTTGAGTTAAAATTAAAATCAAATGAAAGAGAAGAGTTTCAGATTTATTACAACCCAGGCTGTCTGTATTCACCCATTATCGTTTTTTTTGTCTAATCAGCAGAATGTGAGTTTGTTCTCAGGACGACCGACTTTCCGGGCGAAAGTGATACATCGCCAGCCAGATTCAGTGATCGCATTTCCTAGCTACGAAACAAATGGCATCAAACTAATCTAAGCCAATACTCTGGGTTTCTTTGCTGTCTTAATCGATATTCTGTAAATTTCAGAGTCACAAACAAGTGCCCAGGAACCAGAGCATCGTCGATTCAGTTCTCGGTTTATGCAATGATCTCAGCA
>NW_026867481.1:135871-233139 GCF_020745735.1 Hemiscyllium ocellatum | reverse complement strand
GGCAGGAAACTAGCTTCCAGATTGCATGAACACCAACTAGCCACTAAAACGCAGGAAACATAGACCAGTATTCACACACACAGAAGAGGAGCCCAATTCGACTGGGACAATTCTTCCATTCTTGGACATGCTAAAAAACAAAGCCACCCACTTGGCATTGCAGGTGGCCTGGCATTCAAACTGGAACACATCGATTTGGACGCCATGTTCCAGCCTTTTGAAAAAGAACTGTAAATGATCCGTCAATCACAACATGCCAACACACATAAATATCAAGTGGGACAGAACACAAGAGCATCATCGGAGTTACTTACCAAGGTGACACATCGTCTGAGAACAAATTTACCAGCTCAGGAAGGAAACTTGCAAGCTGATGACAATTACTCTACCATGTTCAAACAGCAGGTCAGTGGCTGTGGGCGCAGCACTCACTTTTTCTATTCTATCTTTTTCTGAATGAAGCTGAGAATGTTCTGGTAGACAAACACAAAAGATGCTGGAAAAGCTCAGGAGGTCTTCCAGCTTCTGTGGAGAGAAATCAGAGTTATCACGCCAGGCGTGAGTTCTCATTAACTCACACTCAGCAATTGGCTGTCTGCAATCATGCGCTTGTTGAAACTACAATGGAAAGGGACCACTGTCCCTCTCACACGCTTTCAGTTACTCGTGCTGTCTCTCTGTCAATCTATCGGTCTCTCTCTCTCTCTTTTCCTTTCTCTACCTGTCTCTATTGTTCGTCTCTATGTCTCTCTCTGTCTCTCTCCCTCTCTGCCCCTTCCTCATTTTCTCTCTCTCTATATCTCTCTCAAACTCTGTGTGTCTCGCCTCCTCTCACACTGCAGAGCATTTAATTAATCATGAACATATGATCTCGGTCATGATGTCATGGAAAACAGTTTGCATTATTTGGGATTGACTGAATCTGACGTAGGGTTTCATTGAACATAAATATTAGTCACAACGTTTATTGCTTCACTTTCAGTCCAGGATCAATCTGAAAATTCCATAATTGCGTTCCCATCACCTGCTGGCTAATTTGGTATTGTGATTATATTTGCCCACTCCATCAAACTCTGCGATCATTGCCAAGATTTTGTTTTTAATCATTGAATGAATGTCGGCTTTAGTGACAAAGTTCACATTTATTATCTGTCCTTTAAAGGCTGAACGGCAGTTAAGAATCAAACACAAGGTCGTGGCTCGTGAATCATATGTCATCCTGACCAGTGAGAACAGCAATTTATTTCCCTAAGTCCGTGAAATTATGACATTAGATTAATTAGCATATATTTTATGGCAGAGGGAATATCTATATCAATCAGAGGTAGTCTCATCAGGGAGAAGAAGAGATCAGCGCAAAAATACAGAGCAAAGGGACACTAAGAATGTTAGAGAAGAATCTGACACGAATTAGAGGAAGTTAATGTCGACGGGTCTCATTGCTTGGTGTGCAGCTGTCATCTGCTGACAATGTTTTCAGTACTGTATTTAGGGAACACACTCAGTTTCTCAGTAAATGAAGGCTGAACCTGGTTACGTTTTAATTTCAGGCGAGGAGATCAACACATTTAAATGAATTGGCATTTTCTTTCAAAGTATAAACTGGATACTACTTGCTTTCTGTATTCCTCGCCAATGATAATGGACTTATATACTATTAAAATGTTTTATTCTTAATCGTGAGTGGCTTTCCAGGGAGCGGTTTTCTTCCTTCACCACTGAACCACCTTGTAATTGTGACACAAGAATGAGTAAATGATTCAGTGTCATAAAATTAATCTGAATCTATTGTCTGGAACAGCGAGTACATAAATCTGCACTGCTGCTACTCGAGAACCTACGCTGGCAGCACCCTAATATGGGACATGCAATGCTCTCGGAAAATTCTGAGTTATTTACTCAAGATACATGGAGGATGATTATAAACCTCCAGAATTGTAGAACATATTCTGTTTTAACCTGCACAATGAAAATAAGCTGAATAGATTAAGTATGCTGATGCTCTTCAATTGAAAGCACCATGTCTTTCTTTCTGGTGCAGAGATAAAGCAGAACAAGTACAACAACCTTGCTTCTGAATTTGGTGAGTGTATACTAAATGGAGCTTTCATACCCGTGAACTGTCGCAACAGTTCTGTCGTCACAGTGCAGAGGAGCTGTGCAGAAGTGCAATAAATGGGATCAACGAAGGTCTGGTGTGTTCATCAGGGCATCAACACACGGAGACAAAGATGTTATAAATATTGCGATTGCATTACACGGAATAAGGTGGAGAATTTTGTGAGAAGACAAATTGAATTTTATTGCCTCTTCTTTATTTGCAATGCTAAATGGTTTGCACCGCAAAACTCATGAATGCATTATACTTATGCAGAAAGAAACATTATCGCATGAAGCCGATATTACCCATATTGAAGGATTAGTTTCTGAAAATAAAATTTATTATTCGATAATAACCAAAATAAAGGAGAAACCAATAGAAAGTGTGGCAAATGTAATCTGAATATCAACGTGGAAATGCGAGACGCATCTTGGGATGTGGTGTCTGAAGACCCTTCCAGTTGTGACTATGATGGTCAAGGAAACTGGATAATAAAGCAGGTCCAAACCACATGGATTCTTTTCTGCCCACAGAATCCATCTGAACGTTGAAAGGCTTTTATCCATACTTAGTAGAGGGGCCAATTGACTAATGAAATCGGCCAAGTGATGGAAGTGTCAATGTGCTACATTTATCGGGATAATACCCATAACACTGAAAGTTTTGAATTTATTGTGAAAAGTGGTAAGCTTGGGGTAGAAATTAAATATATAAATTCGAGGAAAGCCGAGGTCAATATCATTAAATAGGATCTGGCAGATTTAGATGGGGAAAGAAAGCTTGCAAGTACATCTAATTTTGATGAGATCAGATTAGATTACCTACATAGTGGAAACAGGTCCTTCGTCCCAACAAATCTACACCGACCCATCCAGACTCATTTCCCTTCACTGATACACTGAACACTATGGACAAATCATCATGGCCAACTCACCTCACCAACACATTTTTTGGATCGTGGGAAAAAAACCAGAAAACCCGGAGCCAAACCACATAGACAAAGGGAGAATGTATAAACTCCACACAGACATCGCCCGAGACTGGAATTGAACCCTTGTACGACGCACTGTGAGGCAACATTGCTAACCACTGCGGCACTGTGCCACCCCAGTGGGAATTTTTTTTATAATTTTTTAATGAGATCTGGAGGAGGACAGCGTTAGTCTCATCAGTTAGATTGCAGATGACACGAATATTGTTGGAGAAGCAAAACGCATCGGTGATTGTCAAAGAATATATGACAATATAGATAGACTGGAAAGTTGGATGGAGAGGTGGCAGATGGAGTTCAATCCAGGCAAACGTGAGGTGATGCATTTTGGGAAGTCTAATTCTAGAGGAAAGAACACTGTAAACGGAAGAGCCTTGGGAAAGCAAAATTGATGAGCAAAGAGATCTGGGATTTCAGGTACATTGTACCTTGAAGATGGCTGCAAAGGTGGATAGAGTGGTCAAGAAGGCATATTGTATGCTTGCCTTCATAGAACTGGGTATTGAGTTAAAAGCTGACAGGTCATGCCAAAACTGTACAAGACATTGCTTCGGCCGCATATAAAATACTGTGTGCAGTTCTGGTCGCCACATTAGCAAACGGATGTGAAAGCGTTGGACAGGGTGCAGAGAAAATTTACGAGAATGTTGCCTGGTATGGAATTTGCAAGGCATGAAGCGAGGTTGAGTAGGTTAGGATTGCTTTCCTTAGAAAAATGGAGACAGGGGGACCTGTTTGATGTCTACAAAATCATTAAGCGAACAGACAGGGTGCATAGAGATAATTTTTTTCCCCAGGATAACGGATTCAATAACGGGAGACCACGCGTTCAAGGTTAGAGGTGAAAAGTATAAGGTGGATACACGCAACAAATGTTTCATACAGTGGTGGCAGATGCCCGGAATGCATTGCCAACAGAGGTAGAAAATAATTCATTTACATTGCGTCTGGACAGATGCCTGAGAAGTTGGGGAGCAGAGGGATATATATCCTTAGGAATTGTGCGATAGGTTTAAACAGTGGATTTGGATCGGTTCAGCTTTGAAGGGCCCAAAGGAACTGTTCCTAGGCTGTTTATTTCCTTTGCTCTTTGTTCCTTGCGAGTTCAGGTTCAGAATGTTGCTTCAAGAGTGAAGGGTCAGGGCAACATGTATAGTAAAGCCGAGATGTCAAAGCATGTAATTGTCAGGTAAGGAAAAAGAAGGGCGTGTGCATCAGTTAATATGCTTTAAAAGACAGGAAAGGTCATTCAGAAGTATAGAGAATATGTAGGATGGCTTGAAATGAAGTTGGGAGGGCAAGGTGTGTCCACAAGATACCAGGGAATTGTACAGATACATAAAGAATAAGAGAAATTGGGAAAATACAGTATTCACATAAGAGAAATACAAAGTCACCAAGGATTTGATTCGGGGTGGTGGCTTCCTAGAACACGTTTATTTGATAAGGAAATGGAATATTACTTTTATTCACGAGGACAAAGAAGCATGGATTCCCAGGGCCTGATGAGATGCAGCACAGGCTGCTATGGGAGACAAGAGGTAAGATTGCAGAGAGGTTAGTTGATATACGTCATAGTTGATTAGCCACGAGAGGAGTGCTGGATAACTGGAAAGTAACTAATGTGGCTCCTTTTCTGAAGAAGGGAACCAGGGATAGGCAGATAATTACACACCAGTTTGCCTGTGGTCAGTGGGGGGGGGGGGGGGGGGCGGGTGCGGGGGGGGGGTAATCTATTGAAAAAATCTGAGGGACAGGATTAATCCACACTTGGAAATGTAGAGAATGATCAGGGATGCTCCACACTGTTTTGGTCATACAATATCATGTCTGCTTAATTTAATTGAGTATCGTTTGGAAAGGCTATGAAATTGATTAATGGAGGTAGGACAGTGGTTTACCTAGACTGTAGTGAAGCCTTTGACAACGTTCCACCATGGAAGCCTCTTCCACAACTTTAAAACATGAATCTGTTGGCAAAATTGTTTGAAAATTGGCAAATAGGAGACAAAAGGTGATGGTGGATCTCCATTTTTGTGATTGGAAGCCTGGAACGAGAGGCCTACCTCAAGAATCGATTCTGGCAACCTTGTTGCTTTCTATGAACATGAATGACTTAGACAAGAGTGCCGAGGATTTCATTAGTCAACCAGTTTGGTTTTTATTTTCCCCCCACAATCGACAACGGATTCACCGTCATTTTTTGATCCTTAATTCCTGATTTTTGTTGAATTCAAATTCCACCATCTGTCGTGGTGGGATTCGAACCACTAGGCCAACACTTAACCCATAAGTGGGACATGGTCTGGTCAAGACAAAGGGAATTCATGTAAATTCGTGTTTGTTGGTTGCCATACACACGATGCGCCGAATAGTCTATTACTGTGCCATATGACTCTCTCATGCTATTGAGCTCTTGTTAGAGTTCTGGAATCCAATGTGGGGTATTCAATGGTGTTTGGTTAAATCGCCAGGCTTCGACCTGTTGTTTGGCAATAAAGGAGAAAAAAATGAATGCATAGTATTGATGCTAAACTCTATGTTCTCTCTCACTGGCAATCTCTAATCTGAAGATTGTGATTTATCAAATCTATTCTCACAGGCACGAAGAAGAGCAGGCCCAAGGAGCTAGAACGTGAATCACGTTTTATGCGAGAACTACAGTCAAAGACGACGTTTGAAACGTGGTTTAAGTTAGAAAAATGGCATATTCTTCCTAATTGTTTCCTCAATAACAGCGGATGCCAACTTTATATCATGTTAGATGCATGGATCGTTTGGAACTTTATAGTATCATTTGAATTACTGTGATCTGGAGGTCGGAACACGGGAGTCGATACTACCAGTGCCCAGGCAATTAGACACGCTGAATTTCATCGAAGCTATTGAGTCCAAATAAACCTAATGCCATTTAAATCCCTGACCTTCAAGGTGATATTACCAGCTGCACGTTTATCTCCAAATCATTTACCATAATGACTAAAACGATATAAATACCCCCTCCCCCCTGTAGTTTCGCAGGAATACTAGAAACCTACCAAAAACCCTGCCCCACCGTCTCCATCTCCGCCACCAATCACACCGTACCACATATGCTGTATGGCATCATGAAGGAACACCACTCCCATTTTCGCCAGGAAATTAAGGATGAGAAGTAAATGGTGACGAAACAAATGACATTAATGTCACATACAACAATATTTAAAACAGCAGGCATAGGTATCAATCTTAAATAAAGTGGAAAAGGCTCTCCTGTATGATCACTGGTCCTAGCCTCTCTTGAAATGCATCCGATCAATTGGAGCTGATATACTTCCCGTCAGTATCATTGCATTCTGGGGGCATAAGACTGTGAGATGAGACATGTCAGAAGACTTGAGGATAGGAATTAAAATCAATGTTTTGAAATACTCAATACCCTTTGCACAGAGCTGTCAGGACAGTGCACTTATTGGTGTCTGGACTGAGCAAGGAACAATCCTGATAGGTAATTATGATGCAGCACTGTCCATCATTTCCCTCATTGATAGAACATGGTTTCATTCTGAATTTGGAATAACCATATCTCAAATATTTTTCTCATTGAACATGTTATCTTTTCAGATATGAGTCATGGATATTCTATCATTCAGCCATTATCCTTGGATATTTATTCAGAAGGAAAAAAACAATGACTTTAATTTGTTTCTGTAAATGGACTTGGAACGACTATTATTTATTCTGGTACAGACAGCATCCGGACTCACAGCTTCAGTTTGTTTAGTGGAAACATTCAAGTGAATTTGAATGTAAAGTAGATTTTTCCGAAGACTGTTTCGGAGTCCAGGCAGTAAATAACTTCACCAGTTTAATTATCCCGGGATTGAAGCTGACAGCCACTTCATTCAATTACTGAGCTCTCTGACTCAGTAATTAAAAAAAAACTTTCTCTCCTGTGTACAAAAGCATTTACATCTCAGATTCTATTTTCTTGTTCTTTTCAACGTTAAATCCAAATTGACCATTTCTGTTTATCTTACCCCAGATCTTGACTGATTTATCTTTGCACGCGCTTGCTTTATTCATTCATGCAATATTAGCCTTTGTCTCCATTAATGGCACATTTGGCATTCAATCAATTACTTGTATGATAGTGCGTTACAATCCGTGAAATAACCGGAACATTAATTTACTGAATCTAACAGTTGGCAAAGTTTGTATTTATTTCATACCAGTCACCATCTTAGGTTACTTAATGTCTGGAATTATGAAGGGCAACAAATGCTGGCTTTATAGGTGACACTGAAAGCAATCAAGTGAATAAAACATACAGAAATCCTAATAGTACTAATTTCTTTTGCAAATTCTTTAACTTTATATTTTATATTTTATGTTCTCCACTTTGTTATAATATGCATTTGGAACATTGCACACGATTGTCTGTTGCAATTTCCGTATTTTGAATTATTTAAGATATCGACGCAGTGGGTATTTAAGCCCATTCTTTAACTCGTCTCTAAATTGGTTTTGAGTTCCAGCATAAATAAACGGGTTAATGCAGGAACACAAAAATATAAGCATAAATCCAGTCTCCTCAATGATAAATGTCGATTTAGTGAAATTTGAACCTGAAAAATAGGTAACTTTGCCAATTCGGACATACAGGATCGTTATAAAAGATAACAAATACAACAAGAGGAAACTGCCTGAAATTGCAAAGAGTAGTACAATGGATCTTCTCCTCTTCTCCATCTCTGGATCACTCTGATTGTCTCCGTGATTCTGGGCCCGGAGTCTCCTGCGGGCACTATTTGCGACAAGAATGCTTCTAACCGTCAGAGCATTGAGTAGTAAAATCAGAATGAATGGGAGAAGAGGGTTCAAAATGCTACGAATTAAGTCATATGCTGCCCACTCAGGTGACACGTAAAATATTAATTTTGGCTTGCAGAACCAGGGTACATTGTTAACTGTATACACAGGTTCGTATACAAAGTACCAAAATGCACTTGTTATAATACACATTGCAAACACAATTCCTATGACCCGTGCTGCTGCATTTTTGGTGCAATATTTTATTTTCAGCTTCGGACATGAAATCATCACAAATCGATCAAAGGTGAAAGTGACAGTTAACCAAGTTGAGCTCAAAAAGGCAATGGAAGTTAACACAGTACGGAGACTGCACACTGGAGTGATGGATAGGAAACTGTATTGATAGTAAATCCCAGCAATCTTGTTTAATATTACAGCAGTGACCAGGACTAGCAGATCTGTCAACGCCATGAACAACAGATAAAGACGCATACATCCAGACAGGCCGCATTTTCTTCGAGATAGGATTGCAATTACTGTCAAATTAGCTATAACAGTGAAAACACGAAGAGTGAGAGAAAGAGAGGGAGAGAGAACAGGAAAATTACTTCTTTGACTTCTAGTAAATTGTCCATTTAACCGAATGCTTTTGAAACATATTATTCGGTGATATTTACACTTTTCAGTCGATGGAATCGTCACCACATTCAAAATATACTTACAGCTTAAAAATATGTTTGTAAATGGATAAGGAATACTAAACAAGCTGCTGGATTTTAGTAGAGAGGAAGAACAATTCTGAGTCAAGTCTACATTAACATTGATTCGTTAAGTGATCCGGTGAAATAATAATATCAAAGCCTTATAGAAAATTATGTCGTGGGTAAGACAACGAGTGTGGAAGCTGACAGTAACACGGTTTACACATCACTGAGGATCAAATATGGCTCCTCTTAATTAAATGCCGTGACATTATTCAGTGCTATCAATAACAGCAATTGATTTAAGATATATACAGAAACAGAAGAGATGAGTGGCAAACTTACATTTCTCTGAGTTGGGGAAGGAAAAGTGGAAAACATGGAGTTGTAATACCGAGTTCTTCAGCTGATAATCGCAAGAACCTTTGACGTGCCATGAATCATTCTGGTAAATCTTACCTTCTCTGAATTGCTTGCAAATCATTTATAGCAATCCTTAAATCAGGATACCTATACTGTGGACAGTACATTACATGTGGTGGCTTTATGCCTTTGAAATTGAAGCATAACTTCACGATATTAAAATTATATTTCTGCCATATTAATCAGTAAAATCTATCCAGTTCCTCATCTACTTGATGTCTTTGTGTACAACCTCGTTATTCCAGAAAGCTGTCAGCACACTTCACGTGGACACTCAGCTTAGCTTTTATTATTTCTTCTAAATTTCTTTCAAATTATACCCCAGTTATCACTGTTTTGTCCACTCACTTGATGTATTTTTCTTTTATAATCTGCTTATACTGTCTTCAGAACTTACATTCAAACCTATTTGTGTCATTCATTGTGTTCAGCGTCCATAGCTTTTTCCTGTTATCCATGACAATCATAAATGTTGCAAACGCTCGAAGCCTCAGGACTCATCCTTGCCATACAGCAAGCTTTGCATTTTTCTAATGCAAATCTGTTTTGCCTCCTCTTTGATTCCTGCTAGCATGTTTACCTATCCACGCAAACGTAATGATTATTATTCAATGGCAATTTATTCTACACTATAACCATTCATTTGGTAACTTACGAGAAATATTTAGGAAATCTACATACATCTTTCTATTGCACGTTAGCCACACCTCATGTAATGATTTCATAAAATTCCAATAAAATTAATTACGATTTCACTTCGAAAAAAAAACGTTTTTATTGCCATATTACTCTATGCTTAATAGTGCTATTTCAGTGAATTTTACGATGGATTCGTACAATTTTCAATTCAGCCACCTTCAGATAAGTGTCCTGTAGTTTCCTCGATTCTCTCCCAGTCATTTCATCCCCACATCTTGAACAAAGACCGTAATTGTGCTATTTATAAAGATAATGTATTCTTTGCCAAATCTCAGCAATGTTGCAAATCTCTTCAACCATTGTATTTAGACATTCTTAAGATAAAATTTTCTGATTGATCTTTTGAGACCTGTTGTTTGCATAGGACTTGAAATATTTCCTCAATATTTTTTTTACTGATTCTTCAGTTCTTTACTTCCATCCTAACAAATATTTCCAAAGTTAACGCTATTGCTGAGGTATAATTTGTGCTGACTACAGGAAAATCCAATGTAAAATAACGAGGGCAATAATCCCTCCGAATCCAATGCTTTTCTCCTAATTAAAGTTTTATTCACACTCAACCATCCTTTCATATTCTACCAATTTCTTGACCATTCACCATTTTTTTCACAAAATTATGCTATTTATTTAATTGGTCCTATTTAACATTTTCAGTTAGCTGCAGAATTTGACTGTCTCCATGGAATATTTATTTCTGATTTGGATGGATAAGTTCTCATCTTTGTGTTCTGAAACATTCCCTTACTCATCTTCTAGATTATCACTATTCTTGAATCCTTTATTCTAAATTTCCATTTCATGGATGAAATGTCTCTTCATGACATTATTGCCCTTGTTTCAGATTGAAAGTCTGGACTTCAAACATTCCTTTTTGTTCAAACTGTGCGCGAATTACAATCAGATTACTATGTCTAGAAAGTTTGTAATGTATCCCAACTTGCTGCAAGATTGACCATTTGGAAAGCCAGCTTGCTGCATGAGGCCAGCATGGGCTGCTATAAAAAAAAATTATGAAAGTATTCTATCAGTCCTTTTTCAAGATGCTATTGCCCATTTGATTATTTGAATCTCTCAGTTCTGTGTCAATATGTCGAAACTATTCATGATGAGGAAAATGTGAGACATTGCAGGCTCTCCGTAGCAGAAATAAATTCTGCCTTAGTAAACAATATGATGGAAGCATCAAGTTATCAATGTGCAAGGGCAGAGCTGGGCTGAGAGACTGAAGCGGGGAAAACAGGCTGAAAACGTAAACAGTGCCCTTTGAGACAAAGGAAAATAACAATAACCAATCTGGAGTACATATTTTGCTTCTATATCTGTCCACAGTTCGCTAACGACTGGTTCAAGGGTCGCAAACTCTCAATTTGGGAATTACTCCATCACGACTTAATTGACACTATGTTAGCAAGACTATGATACACAGTGGTCAAGGACAAGACTTGTTAATACCTCATTAATTGAAACCATTTCTCTTACCGATCCCTACCGAATTATTCTTCAGAAGCTGTGCACTACTTTCTTCATCTATTGCTCTAACTTATGTTCAGGCCGACAATGCTGTTGGAAATAGTGTCAATTCCTTGACATTGTATCAACCTAAAGTTGATTACATGAACATTTCAAGAAGCAAGCGCATGATGTCAACGAAGGAAGTTGAGTTATTACTGGACCAGTCAGTGGAGGTGTGAATGGCTACCTTAAAACTCCCACTCTCAGTGATGTATTTTGAAAATTATTCTGTAACTGTTGCATGGTCAGTAATACAATGTGCAAATATATGGACAGAAAGCTGAGAATAACCCAACATACTGTCTGTGTGGAGTTTGCACGTTCTCCCCATGTCTGCGTGGGTTTCCCTCTGGGTGCTCCAGTTTCCTCCCACAGTCCAAAGATGTGCAGGTTGGGTGAATTGCACATAGCATTAGCTGTGTTAGTCACCGGTAAATATATAGTAGGGGCACTGGTGTGGGTGGGTGCCCTTTGGAGGGTCGATGTGGACTTATTGGGCCAAAAGGCCTGTTTCATACTAGAGAGACTCTAATCTAAAAACGTGGATGGCACGCTCGAACAGTGGATAGCACTGCTGCCTCACAGCGCCAGGTACCCGCGTTCAATTCCTGTCTCGGGAAACTGTCTGTGTTCGCCCTGTGTATGTGTGGGTTTCCTCTGGGTGCTCCGGTTTCCGCCCACAGTACTATAATGTGCCGATTAGGTGAATTGGTTATGCTAAATTTCTCATAGTGTTAGGTGAAGGTGCAAATGTAGGGTAATTTGTCTGGGTGGGTTGCTCTTCGGAGGGTTGGTGTGGACTTGTTGGGCTGAAGGGCCTGTTTCCACACTGTAAGTAATCTAATCAGGCCCACACTTCCATGCTGATAACATTCATCATCAGCAAGGAGTACTACAATACTTTTCCCACAGTAACACTGATAATACTTCCATTGCAATAATTTTGTGCCATTTGGCTCTTCGAAATATTCCGAATAATACAGCATACTAGCATCCAAACGTGGTAGCACTATCATAACTTACCCAAAATGACTGAATAAAACAGGAGAACAATATTTTAATCTTGAGATGATAAAGCTAAATTGGGAAAAATGTATGAAAATGGTGACGTCCCCCTGTGAAACAAACGCTAAAGCAGTAAACGAAGCAGGTCATGAGAAGAAATTAACGATTATGTTGAGGAAATAGCACGATGAATGTAGGAAATTAAATTATTTATGGATAGAAATCTCAGTCAATGACGCGAATTTAAGGTTAACTTGTGAAGTACAGCACTTAAAGTAGAAAATCGGCAGTGTAGAGAATCAGACACAATATAAGAGAAATAATTTGTACAGTTGAAGTGGCGGACATCGTTAATTAAAATGAGAAAATACATATCTTCGAGATGTGTTAGTAACCAAAGTTAGAATTGAAGCAATTGTGACTGAAGCTATGTACTTCACCTGGCACTCCGACTACTGCAAGAGCAGGATAGTATATGGCAAATACCAGACCCTTCGGTATTCCGTGCATTTCTAACGCAAGCTGCAATGCATTGTGCACTTCAATGCAAAATGTTCACATTTATAATTGTTGGCAAGTCTCGAGGGAAATAATTAAGATATTTCATGTTTCATATTAATTGCATTTATTCAACAAAAACAGACCAGTGCACCAGCTGTTCGACTGACGTTTACGAAGAGTTGGAATTGATATTTTATCAAGGGCTAAGGTACTGTTCCAACAGACAATGGGCAACGATTATGGATCTACCCCAGTTGCATTTCGTCCGATAACAACATGATGATTAACTGGACTTTGGGACAAAGCAGGCGTTCCAACTTGTGACCAGCCTGAGAGACGCAAATTGTCTTGGAAGACACAACCACCTTTTCACTACTGAACTTATTTTTTCTGCTTGATCACTCACCAAGTGCAACGTGATTCTGATATTCTGTAATGCAATTGGTTGAGTTCAATCTGCGGATAGGTCATTGAAAACAGCTGCTTTCAGGGTACGTGAAGCCTGTCTTCACTGATATGCAATCATAATTGGCCAATAATCTGTCCAAAGAGACAGCTCCATAGTGTTCCACTCAGCATGAACATGTCAGCAGAGTCACGGTTGTTAACGCATTTGGTTTCGTGGATACATAAGTTCATTAAAATGTTGTGTCAATTTGTATACACAAATACACGTAAATGTACTTTTGATAAAAAAAAACAGATCAAGTTGAGTCCACCTTCCTTGCTTACTTACTTATTTAACAATCCCGGCCGTTGATGAAATTACACTGCTGTCCAATGCATTGCAGGTATTGAAACAAACAGCCATATGAACGATGAACCGCTAATTTTGTAAACATTATTGTGACGAGCGTTGCTGCTTAGATGACGAAAATTAGTTTCGATTCGGTTTGGAGCACTTGGACACAAAGAAAGGCAGCTGCTGTGATTAAGAAACAGGTCGAAAAGGCTGTTTACTTGTCTCCATGGGACTCCCGGGTAATGTATTCCGAGAACACCCTGATGATGATCCTCATCAAAGACAAGAAAATCTTATGCCATACTTGGAGTGACATTTTGGTTGCATCTGAAGCCAATGCATTGTGTTCTGATTGTAAGATTTCTGCGTTGTAAAAGAATTGTGCATGTTCATCGTATGTCAAAGTGTAAATCATGATCTCAAGCATACATAATTCGAAATGATTCTGTATTGGACCTCGTCCTTTCTGTAGTATCCGAAGAAAAGTTCTAAAAGGGTCAAAGCCAAGAAAAAAAAAGCAAACTTACTGGATCAACGTTCTGCACTGCTTCCTCAAAACTGTGGAACTCAGAGGCCTACATATTATAGCGAGCAGCGGAATACAGCACACTTCTTTATCTTGGATGACCACAAAGTTACTTTGTGGAAACACTATTGACTGCTCAATAAGTGGAGGGTAGTGTATCAGGAAAACCATACAGGCGATATGGAGTAATAGAATAGTGACATGGTGCCAACAGCGATGGCATGATTGCAGCCCATGCCTGGCACCATGTAATGGACGGTGGAAGCGTTGGCCTACTGGCTCCATCAGAATTGTGAGGTCTTGCTGTAACTGAGTATGCGCAGACTGAGGAATGTACTTGGTAGCTTTGCTATTCTGGGTGTGAGGTCTCATGCGGGAACCAATCTAAATGTTTCATTTTTCTTTTTGCTCCTTCTTTTATTTCTGATTTTGTTTTTCATCCTTTGTGTTTGTGTACTAAAATGGCTCCAAAGAATTGTGACTTTCACACATTTCATTGTATTTTTTATATTTCAGTAGTTGAGTACAAATGACAACAAAATCTAAATTACACCACACGCTGCATCCAAAAGTCTAAGGCCATTGTGGAAGACAACACACATCCCTTATTCAAACACTTTTCCCTCCTGTCATCTGGCAGAAGATACCAGAGCATTGGGTCTCTCAAGGTCAGACTGTGCAGCAGTTTCTTTACATCAGGCTCCTGAACACTGTATGATTGGATTCGTTTTCATCTGAAATTTTTTGCACAGTTTGGAATTGCTGATAGAAAAATTTCTATAAAATATCATTCTTTTATTACACAGCAATTTGTATGTTTTGCACTTCTTATGCACTTTATGCCGTCATTTGTGTGATCGTGAAGTTTGTGTGATCCATGCAGCAACTTGGTCCTGGAGGAATGCTTCTCTTTTTGTGAACTGAATCATTTGTATATGGAAGAAACAACAAATAGAAGTTACCTGCTCTACTCTCTTATGGAACAGGTCTGGGCAGATGCGTTTTGAATTCAGAGCTCTTGGCCTAGAGTAGATGTAGTACCCCTGAGTAAGTCTCAAAATTTAAGTCCGTTTGGCATGCCTCCTCTGGTTTCCTGTCGACACAAAGAACACTTCACTATAAAATTGCGTAAAAGATGACAGCAGAAAAGTGTTTGAGAATATCGACGATGCGTCTCACTTTATTCCCCAAAATGACATTGCCAATGTATCTACTGCCTGCTATTTATCTTGGCGTCTCATATGGACAAAGCTTCCTGAATAAGTTCTGCCAGCATTTTACCTTGGATTGAGGAATGAATAATCTACACAGGCTCTCAGTAACAGGTTGTTCCTGACAAGTTCGATCGAGCAAGTGGCAGGTATTATTCTATCATGGCGAGAGTGATCGTTGCTGTGGTTTCAGGACCTTCCAGAATCCCTGCCCACAAGCATTCAACATTGTTGCTTCAGCACAATTTCGTGGTGCAACTGTGGAGAGACAATCACAATGCTGCATGTTACTGGGGAATCTATAGATTCAGTGGTAAAATGTCCATTTTGAACTAAAAAAATGATCTCATCGCTTGGATCGCGCACTATTTATTTGTAAAATGATTAATCAAACAGGGATTGCGCTTTCGTTAGAAACCTTTAGTTCATTCTCGAGCATTTCAACAGAATATCTTCATATGTTATTTGGCAGTATGCACGAAGTGATTTCGCAATCCACTTCATGCAGATCAGTCATGCTTTTATTGATGGAAGAACAGACCGATCTTCAGTCCCCACAAGCATACAACCTTACACAACATCAGACAAACTTATACTGAACTTCATAGTATGTGTCACGTTATTCTCCCACATAATAGCAAGAGACAAAGAGCAGCTGATGGGTACTCTTCATTTGAGTTGTACTGACCACCACAAATCCCTGGCCTCGGCCAATTCTATTTGCTTCACATCACAACAGGTTATGGATGAAGGCACTGTGCCCTGAACGAACGTTGTGCCTTGTGGGAATCCGGCAATAGCATTACAGAATTATGCTCCTGAGTGAGTTGCAGTCCTAATACAGGTTTTCAGTTCATTTATAAATTTAAATCTGCCTGCCAAATGTGCTATAATCATGGGGATAAGTGAAGAATTTTTGACACTATTGTAAGTATTTGAAATACAAATAACATGAAAGATTGCCACTTAGGGCCTCAATGTGGCTCCAGACCTTTAACCAACTCCATAGTTAAGACATTATGCCAAACTGCTTGAGAATGATTTCGAGATTTACAGTCTGGAAACAAATGATGCATACAATCATGTGTCTGAAATAAGGGCGGAGCAATATAGATTAATTAGTAAAACATGGATTAGAAGTTGTAACATCAAGTGCAGAGAGACATGGTCAATAAGATATAAAATGTGGCATGCTACAGTGTAGGAATAACTGGAGAAAAGCCCATTGTAATCAACAGTTGAGTAACATGAAAACCGATGCAGTTTGTGTAAGAGTATAATATTAGCTCAGGTATAGTCGTGTGCAAAAACTGATGACTACTTTAATACGAACAAAGGTGTGGCATGATGCAGTATCCTTGTGGAAGGTCAATAGTATAGAAAAAATAGTGGTGTATTCGTGTAATCAGCGCTGGCATGGCAAGAATTCAACTTTGATAGACAGAGATCAAGGTTATTGTATCAGCTCCAGTGTCAGAATAGCCGAAGAAAATCTAGTCTAACATAAAGATTTTTTTTGGAAAAAATTCCCAAGTATCTATTTCTTTTTCAGGTTCAGCTTAATTTCTGTCACTGCAACTGTGCATGTACCAAGGCAGAAATCGTGCTGAAGGTCCATATTAAATGCAGTTTGCATTGGAGAAGGACGCAAGAGAGATTGGATCAAATGACAGAGACAGTTTATTCGAAACGTATTTTTTTTTCCATTTGCCTGTGGATTGGCGAATCACTTTGTCGAGTCATGCCCCACCCAATTAAGGTGCAGGGATCGATTTCTTTCCTTATACTTGCAGTGGAAATTAAGCGTATTCACCGACTCAAAATCACATCACAGATGCCAGAGCTATCAAACTAAGTTGTGAACAACATTCACATCAGTTTCACAGAATGCTGCATGGTACCTCTTTGAAACTTGCAGCATTCGAATAACAAACTGTGTGGTCTAAGAGAACTGTGCCGTCCATCAATTATCTCAGTAGATTCACTGAGGAGATCTGCTCGATTCTTTCGAGTATTTCATTGCAACTGCGAGGTTCTGTGTCCTTAAATAGTTCTTATCTGCAGGCCGCGCCTGTACATCATGTAAATCATCATCTGTAGGTGGCAGAATCCTCAAAATCTTTGCTATTTTCACACTGTATCTGGCTACCCGTGAGCACCGATGAAACAAGTAGACATTATTTTGATTCAAAGTAATGTTGACCACGACCAGACCTCCTGTTGATATAGCCAAAGGTTAGCAACATTTGTTGTATTCCTTTGCTCTGATTATCAATTAACCGCTGTCTGTTTAATTTCCAGGTGCTTTCAGTCAGTCCATGACACTGACCCCAACAGAGATGACCAGGAAGGGGAGTCAGTCTCACCAACCGTCAGGCATTTATTTCATACAGAACTGGAGTCATCGTTTCCCAGACAGATATTTCCTCAAGCAAAGCTAGACCAGGAGAGACCGGAAGAATATTTCGAGCCGAATAAGATTTGTTGTCCGGATGAATATAGAATAAAATGCATTTACACTGGAAATTCGAGGTGTAGGAATTGAAGGCACTGACACTATCACAGAAAAGCAAATCACTGCTACAGAGTGATGGCCAAATACATTGCACAATACAAAAGAAAATCCTCCATTTTGTTTACAGAAACAAAGGATAAAGTCCAGGCATTCTCTTCGTAGCCAAACGCATAGTTCTACATCACACCATTTGTCACCCATTATTATTTCTAATTTTACTGTTGTATAGCGTTAACATCTGCAAATTTGAACATGCCCGAGTTTGTATAGATGCTACCTTTTTCTTATTCTTGTGAATAGAATCTGTGTAAGTGTTGGGAATGCTAAATGCAGTTTGGAGTCCAGAGCAGAAATTGCCATCCACTTCTAAGAGCTGGAACCTGGGGACACAATTTAGTGTATCCATTAGATTCCGTATCTTTGGCACAATTTCCTTCAATTTTCCTTTTTCTCTTATCTCCTTGTGATATTTCCCCCCATTTCCATGAAGTGATCATCTATGAACCGTGTCCCAGAGTTAACCTGTGAAGAATTCGAGTCTCATAAAATACTGCTTTCAACAACAGAATTTGAGAAATATGTAATACTGTTAATTCATTAAAATCCCTTCTGTAATTAGCAGCAGAGCTGAGGGGTTTGAACCAAGTGAGACGTAATAAACTGCCAATACTTGTTGTTCTGGGCTGACTAAGAGAGGTGTCACTATTTTGGAAATAAGATGCCCTGATTGGACCTGGAATGATAGTGACTGTCATAGAAGGTAAGTGACTGCAAACGCCTCAAGTTACAACCCCTCTCAATTAATGTTCACTCTTAGTTCAAATGGGAAATCAGAATGGATATCCAAGGTCGGGATGCGTTGTAATACAGTTTGCTGTGGGAAGTGAGGGAGAAAACGAAAATATACTGACCCAACTTTTGTTTTCATTCTGGCTACAGTTACCAGAGGGGCGGAGAACAACTAATGTGATTCCAATTTTCACGAAGTATGGTTGGGATGTACCCGAAACTTGCAGACTAGTCCGTGACACATCAAGGGCAGGGAAATGATTTAATAATATTCAGAAGAACAGAACTACTCTTCAATTAGTAATCAGGGACAGTTGGCACGGCATGGGTCAGAATCAAACAGATTGAACAATTTGAAGAGGCGATCGGGAGAGTGCAGTTGATGTAATGTATCTGGAATTCAGCAATCCCGTTGAAAATTTTCCACATAGGACACAGATAGGTTCACCACTCTCTGCGTGGAGAAACCTCGAATACTATCAATCCTAATTTTACACTGTGTATTCTAAGAAGGCTATCCAATGTTCGAGTTCATCAACATACCAACGTCTACCCCCACTCGCCATAGATGCAGACTTTCAATCCATCTCAAAATGTTTCGGATCGGTTCCCTCTTATTCTTCAAAACTTAAGTGAGTTCAGGACCAGTCGTCCTCACCTAACATCAAATGAGAAACATGCTATCCGAAGAGTCAGATTGTTGAAACATTCTTCCTTTCCATCTATGCCACGGATTTCTTTTCCATAGGTAATGTGATGGTAGATATGTTCTCTGGATTTTCCAGTGAATTCTCTGGGAAGCTAGTAAGGGGATGGCCGGGCCTATGGTCTTGATCTTTGAGTCGTCGTTATTGACAGGTTTAGTACCAGAGGACTGGAGGATAGCAAATGCTGTGCTTTGTTGAAGAAAGGCAGCAGCGATAGTACAGGTAATATTCAGCCTGGAGTCCAGTTATTAGTGGTGTGCCACAGGGTTCTGTTTTGGGACCATTGCTGTTTCTGATTTTTATGAAAGACTTTGACGCAAGTAAAAGTGGATGGATTAGTCCGTTTGCAGGTGATACAAAAATTGGTGGAGTGGTGACAGTTTGGAAAAAGCTTGCAGGTTACAGAGAGACTTGAATAAACTGCAGAACTGAGATGAAAGGTGGCAAGTAGAGTTCAAGGCAGATAAATGTGACGTGATTCACTTTGGGAAGAATAAAAGGAAGGCAGAATACTAGGTCAATGGAAAGATTCTTGGTTGTGTGGATGTGTAGAGCGATCTGGGTGTCCATGTGCATACATCCAAGAAAGTTGCCAACCAGGTTAATATTTCTATTAATAAGGCATACAATGTGTCAGGTTTTGGTGGTAGAGGGATTGAGTTCCGGAGCCGTGACGTCATGTTGCAACTGTACAAAATGCTAGTGCGGCCTCACGTGGTGTGTTGTGTTCAGATCTGGTTGCCTTATTAAAGGATGGATGTGAAAGCATCGGAAAAAGTGCAGAAGAGATTTACCAGGAAGTTGCCTGGTCTGAAGCAATGGTCTTATAATAAAATGCTGAGGGACTTAGGCCTGTTCTCATTGGAGGGAAGAAGGCTAACAGGCCATTCAATAGATTCATTCAAGTGGAAATCTGGATAACTTATGAGAAATCTACTGATAATATCAATATATATATAAATTCAATTGATAGAAGTAACGAACGTTCGAATAAACGGTTCCTCTCTTTTCTTCTTCAATGGCTTGAATTCACACCGATGCTGAAATTCAGCTTTTACTGATTTTCAGGTCCCTAACATTCAGCAGTATCACGTGCAGTTAATCGAAATGTAACAACAATTGAAAGGACGATACAAACGGTTAAAATTCAGTGTCTACGGTTTTATTTAAATATCACAGTTGCAAATATTTGAACTCCATTCGTTTTTCACTTATGGTCTATCACAGAAACATGCACTGAACAATGAACACTTTGGCCAAGCTCTGACTTAAGACTACAGGAAACGATAAGTTGAGAAGAATACAGTTGTTCAAAAGTCGCAGGCAGCAATGAAAAGAAATTGTATAACGGACACAGGGGACCTTCTGGGCTATAAGAGGACACACAGGCATGGAGCATTTCACGTAAAATGAACAAGTTCAAATCTAATGCACACAGAACTGTCTGCCTGCAAAGCATGGAAGCATTGTTCCGTTTTTTTCTTTAAACGCCAGTTGTCCAAACATCTTTATAATAAAAAGAAGCGCTCAACGCTTTGTGAAATGATGGTTTCAACTTTGTAAACAAATACAAAAGGCTCTGACGTTTTAGGTAACTTGTTGTATCCCTGTCGAATGGTTCACAGCTCAGCATGGAGGTAAATCGAAACGTGAACACATTTTTATACAGCATTTGTTCAGAATCCAATCCATGAATAGAAGTCTCTAACCAAATTTGGTTCTCTTTAACATATCTCATCATGCCTTGATTATTATTGTACTCGGAACATTGAGATGGAAAGATGCACTTGCATTCCAGAGGGCAACTAGGCAATTTATGGGGTTTTGACAGGACTGGAAAATTAATGATGAGGGTAGTTTTGACAGACTCTGTATTTTTTTCCCTGAGGGTGAGAACCTTAAGGGGAGATTTTTTTTGTGTAGTTCAAACTTTTCTGTGGCCTGGATGGATCAGATTGAAAACATGCATTACCTTTGCTTGAGACGCCAGTAACTCGGAGGAATAGCTTATATGCTGTTGATAAAAGGTTTAGAGGGGAGATAAAATGTTTAGATGTTTTTAACTTGGATGTTATGTGTGGTCTGAAAACTGCCGCCTGAAATTTCAACGGAATAAGCCTTTAACCCTTTCAACAAAGGGGTGGAAGTCATAAGCGTTGAACAACACGGTTTACTAACAAATAATTAGAAATGAATTAGATTCGATTGCTTTTTTTTAACCCTCATAAGATTAGATACGATGGCCAGAGTGGTTTTCTTTAATTTGTGCAGTTATCGATTAATTATCACTGCACAGAATTCGTAAATTCCAATGTTCTATGATACAGGATATGATATTATGTGCATTATTGCTAATCAGAGCTCGTATGTATCGGATTGGCAAAATTCCCTTCTTCTGTGCTGCAATTATCATTCTTGTCTTGGTTAGAAGCACCTGTTTGTGCTTCTACAGGTTTTATGGCTATTGTGATACTTTCTTACTCCTTGGTCTATGTTACTTTTTCAGCATGCGCAAACGTGGTTCCTTATTGAACAAATCGAGCTATTCAGAGTTTATCACACGCCTCAATAAAAGGTAAGACTTGAACCTGGTTTGCCGGGCTCAAAGGTTTGGGCGCTACCATTCCAGCACATTTAGACCTGTCTCCTTATTGAGTACTAGGTAAAGACAATGACTGCAGATGCTGGAAACCAGAGTCTAGATTAGAGTGGTGCTGGAAAAGCACAGCAGTTCAGGCAGCATCCGAGGAGCAGTAAAATCAATGTTTCGGGCAAAAGCCTTCATCAGGAATACAGATTTTACTGCTCCTCGGATGCTGCCTCAACTGCTGTGCTTTTCCAGCACCACTATAATCGAGACTCCTTATTGAGTACAACAGGCAAATGACCTGACAATTATTACTCCAGATATTCTTTGCCTCAATCATTTCTATGTTCGCTCATTCTTCTATTCAGGTAACATTGTATACACTTGTCATTCTCACTGCATGATTAGATCTTTTGTTTCCTGTTCAGCAGTCTTTGTGTGTGAGTTATAGCTGCAGAAAGCAATTTCATTGTTGCCACTTCAAATAACTTTGGTGCGAATTATGTTACGTTGATCCTTATAATTGTTTACATTACACGAGTTTCTGTCTCTGTTTATATTAAATTAGAAGTTGGTATAAGTACTCAGTTTGATTATGTCTCTTTGTTTTGTTATATCAGAGTCAATCTCAGGTGTGACTAAACTGTGTCACATAGCATTCTGCATTACATTGACCAGATATAACTTTGCAGTGTTCGAATCATGCATTATACTTACTTGTCGGGCCATCTAAATGTAAAGCACTGGGCCCTTCGGCATGTCTTATTGCACGATCTTGTGCCACTATTCTAATTTGGCGCCATGTTGATTTCTACATTTCACTGTAATTGTATTCGATTGAACTTTGCAGGTTGTTGCTGAAAAAGGACATTATTTTTCAATATTGCTTTATAGCTGCCACTGTTTATATTACATCGGCTTATTCCCATTTCATACCACATCAGAGCATGTAGTATTCGACGTTATACTATTAATGTTTCCGTTACTAATGCATTTGATGCCGCAGATCAAAACCATGCATCATGCGTGGAGTCACTTAATGATAAGTCATTTTATATTGCATCAGGCCATTTAAAATCAGGCGGTTGAAGAGCACAGAAACTGACAGTTCTGTGCTACTCGGCCATGCTCACAAGATATCCAAAACAAATCTCGTCCCATTTGCCCAATTTGGAACATATCAGTCTACAATTTAAAATGTTGCAATTTCACCAACGCCCAACATTTTCTTTGGCAGCTCATTTCATACACGCACTGCCATCTCCATGAAAACGCTTTCCCTTCGCTTCCTTTTAGCTCTTTCTCTTTTCCACCCGAATCTTATGCTCTCTGGCGTTTGGCTAGTCTATCCTGAGGAAATGACTTTCGCGATTCACCATATCCATGCTCCTCATGATTTGATAAATATTTTCAGGTCACTCTTCAACATCCGATGCTCGACGGGAAATGTCCCCCAGTTATTCTGCCTTATTCTGCCTATCCTTACACTTCAAAACGTCGAATCATTATGACATTTCCATTCCCCATTCAAATTTAACAATATTTTTCCTATAGCAGCGAGACCAGAACTGAAGGCAGCATTCCTGAAATATCTTAACCAATGTGTTGTCAGGTAGCACATGACATCCTCTAATCATATAACTCACTATTAATCCAAGTATACCAAACGTCTTTTTTTTCACTAACTTGCCCTACGCCTCATTTCACCTTCAAGGAAATATGCACCTGCTCTCTTGGACAGTACCATCATATTTGTGAATCTTGATTAAATATAAAGTTATTAACCAGACGATTATATTTGGAGACATTTACTGCAGGGATAGTTTCATAGAAATACATAAAAGATCTGCAGTTCTACATGGCACAGACTTTGCATGTGATGGTCCTCACCTCGGAAACCCTCCCCTATAGGGCATAATGATTTCAAATAGATGTGATACATGTCGATTGAAATAATTACGTGACATTAGCGCTCATATGCTAAAATAACTCCCAATAAACAAAAGCTGCAAACTAATCCGCCACCTAATTGTTTTAAAAAAAGGACTCGGAAGAAGTGGGAAGAAATTATTTTTGAACAGATCTCATCTCAGTATTTAGATTGAGTAGTTTCACGTGACAGTCGTAATGACATGGCGTATGGCGATATGGAACTGGCCAGCAGTTCGCCTCCAAGTATAAAAACATCATGCTTCTCACAGTTTTGCAACTTAACTCCACAGAAGTGTTATTTAGTTTGTTTCTCCAATAGATTCGAAGTGAAATTCAGTCTGAAACTTCATTATATGTCTGGACACTCTCACTATGAATACCTGAGGGCCTAAATGAATATCTGGCAGAGCTGAGCTACACAGCATTGAGAAATAGTTTCGTTTCTGAAATACGTTGCATTGAGAAACCATTGTCATTTGCTATCAGATTCAAGTGGTCATTAATATTCGTAGGAAGTAGACTTAGAAATAAGCTTTTCATCTCTGTTTACAACCCTGAAAATACAGTCTCTCCCTGTTGAGGATCGGCTTAATTTTTTTCCAATACTGAATACTATCAGAGAATTTCATTTGTGCGTGTCTTGTATGACATTGTGCTTTCGTATGGATGAACTCTAGCAAAACACTTGTGACTATATTATGGAGCATTGCAAGATTTATTGCAATGTTTACTATGAATTCATTGTCACACTGCTTATTACTTGGTTGAAATATGAAGCTTCGTGTGTTATCGTGTAACATTAATCTATTATATTGTCAGACATTACGTTAGATTCGAAATTAGCAAATTGCACTTATTTCTGTTCTGGCAAGTAATAAGTGTTGTCATACAACAGCTTGCAGTTTGTAGTCTAATCTTATGACATTATAAGTGGTGAATGGAAACAACTCAGGCACTATGTTAACTTCATTGTAGCACAGACAATATATATCTATCGATTACAAGAATGGTTAGTGTGATCTTAGAATGAAGTATTAGTTGTTGTATAGTGAGATCTATCTCAGTTTCCTTATTCTTAATTGATTTTTCTGGAGACATGAATAGAAACATTAAAGAGTGTTAAAAATATATATGTCCACGATACTAACAGTAATGTGAATAATGCTTTATGCTGATGAGTTATTCATTTTGGATAGCTTATATTGTTAAGTCTTATTGGGATAGGACCACAACTGGCAATCTCAATATTTATTGCCAATATCTAGTTTTGCTTTAGAGATAGAATTATGGTTTCTCTAATGCCTACAATGGTATTCTCACAGGCGTTTAACTGAACCCACTTTTTGCCTAAAGACACCTGAAAGCGTTATGCAAGAAGAAAAACATTCTTGACAATTAAGTCAGATTTTAAGGTACGTCCCGAACAACGAATGAAAGTTATTTAAGAAGCAATCTCAGACGACTGAGGTTACAGAGCTTAAATACACAAAGTGTAAAGATATAATTTTGGAAATCAGGAATGCAGAAGAGGGCAGTATTAGAGAGACAATGAGATCTGGGATGTTGGAGAATGTTAATGGAACAGGAGAGGCATAACAGTGTAGGCGTTTGAAATGTTAAAATTTGGGCTTAGTATCACAATGACATTTGAAAATCTCAGCATAGGACGATACAGGGTTTAATTCGGACTGGCAAACAATAATAGGAAAGTAATCTTACTGAAAATACAACCTGACTGCAAAATCTGCTATTGCGATGTGAATAGAGAGCTCAAAAGTCCCCCATCAGGCTTATGCTCTGCATCCCAGAGGACTTAAGGAAGGGTCCTTAGAAATAATGGACACGTTGTTGATCAAATTCAAGCATTGTGTAGAATCTGCAAAGATGCAATGGACTGAAAGGTAGCTAACGAAACCCATGTCTTTAAGAAAGGAGGGGGGAGAAAATGGGCAATTGTCGGAATGTTAACCTGAAACAAACTGTCAATTTCAAGCACACATTTTCCCTTCCAATTTTACACGATCAGCATCCCCAGACAAACGATCTCAGATGTGAATGTTAATGTGTTTGATATTAAGAAATAATAAATCCAACATTGGGTGATGAAAAATACCAATTGCTTGGTAAAAGTTTGTGTTTGCGGATGCCAAAGTGCTATACTCTCTGGTTCACTCATACATATACTAGTTCACACTTACACAGTCTCTCATACATTCTGTCACTGGTGAGCATAGACTTTAAAATTCACATCTAGGATAATAGATCACACCTGTTCTCATACAGTAATACACAATGTAACTCTCTCTCTCTCTCTTTCTCTCTCTCTCTCTCTCTCTCTCTCTCTCTCACACACACACACACACACACACACGCACACACACACACACACACACACACACACACACACACACACAAAGACGCACACAAACGCACACAAACGCACATGGTCCTTAGACATACTCTTGTTCACTGATAGAATGGCAGACTTCGACTGGAAAATGTTCCAGCTGCACTCTTGGGAAGAAAAATAATCATATTCCCACTTCATATAACAATGCAGAGTTCTTCGTGTGCTTCCGTGGCGGAGAGGGGTCATACATAAGGACAGTTTTTTTTATTTTGAGTAAATTCAGTGAAAATTGCAATGACTTCCTTGAGAGAGCGTTGGAACAGTTTAAATCACTTTTGCAGCAGAAACTTGGGCAGTTTTGAAATGTGACGATTTGCCAGACACGGGAGGGGGAACAGGGGCGTGGGATTAATTAAATCTCGGATAGCTGCCGCGCTAACAAATTAACCATCATTCTACTGTACTACATGAGACAAGGTAACATTTGCTAGATTTCTCCCGAGTAAATGAATCCATGGTGAAGGCTGAAAGCTACGAAACTCTGTTAAAGATTTTCATATCATAATCCAATTCAATGATGATGAAGCCTTGATGGAAGGAATGGTCTTCTTTAGCATCTACTTCACGGAATCTTGTTAGCGAATAAACTCGAGACTTAGCCTATTGATCTACGTTCATCCCCCCATATTAATTTGTGAGAGATTTATGTTGAAAGTTCATTGTCACCGAAAATTAAGTGATAAGTCTATCAACGTTGTCACAGTTTCTTAAATAACACATGTGATTTTTCTTAACTCAAATTATCGAAATTTCATGCTAAATATACCCATTCATGTTGCACTACGTTTTTGGTAGCCAGATAAAATGCTGAACAAGGAGACATGGATCATTCTCCCATCCAGATTTTTCTGTAAGATTGTAGAAGGAAGACAGATGTTACGACAGATTAATCAACGCATAAAACCAGAAACCGAAAAAGACTGCAGTAAGATAGAGCAGAAGGCATACTTCTTACGGACAAGAAGGGACAGAACAAAGGTCAGATAAAGTATCAAATTTCACATGACCTGCAGCAAACAATGATAGGTGCCTAATTCTGTCAGATCGGAGAGCTCAAACGATACGGTTCCTTGGGAACGTCCCTTGTCTTTTTTTGCGTTTATCAAGTCAACGCAGTCACCTAAATTTGGTGTTTTACATCAGATTGGATGTGTCAACTTATTTAAACCATTCTGTCATTTCTGCGACCATGGACACCTGACACCATTTCCCCCAATTTTCTTTGTTTCTTATGTCGATATAATGCCTGATGGATCTGCTTAAATTAGTTATTGCTTCGTCAGAAATTATTCGTCAGAAGTTATTACGTCAACTTGGTACTTTGTTAAAGGGTGCTAAGATAGAGATGAGGCATTTCAGGATCGATAAGAATTAATGTTTCTGAAAAGGCAGCACTCAAAGCTGGCGGTCCAACACTCTTCTGGGACATCCTAGGTCCAGGAAAATTTCGGACATTTTTATTAATGAGATCTATTTCAGGTGATGCTTCTGACGACTTTCAAAACTGATTCTCTCTTGTTTTGAACAAATAAATCAAATCGGTTCATTTACCCTCTGGGCTATTCTCTGGAATATAGCGCCTGGAATCCCAGTGCCATGCAGTCCACACTGTTGCAGAATAAAAGTGGAGTCATCATCAAATGGAATGCTGAGAATTCCAGTTAGTGTCCACTAGAAGGCGGCATCACATGGAGAATCCGAAACAGCAGTTCAGTCTTCGGCGTAAGAATCACAGTGTTACCAGAACAATACCAAAACAAAGCCTAAAGTTAAACAAGAATAGTCGAAGAACAGTTGAGAAATTATGACTTTTAAACTTAACTTACAATAAAATTATTTTACAAAATAGTTTGTGATGCATTACAAAACAATTAGTCGCCTGATGATGCGCACACTTGGACATTACTGGGGATATCTTTCTCCAGCTTTGTGATCACGAATTCCTCGGACATTGGTCCGACACATTGAATGCTACTAGTGTATGGCTCAGTTAGCCATTCATAAATGTTGCCTTTTTCATGAAGTTTACTGGCCTCATTCTTCGTTCAATTATTTTACAGGAAGTGACAATATGCAATCTCTTCAGTGAATGCAACCACGAATGATTTGTTTTACTCTTCCCGAAGTGTTAGTGTGATCACTCGTTCTGATAGACATTGTATCTACGCATTATTTGTATGAGTGTATATGTTTTGTTATGTCCCACGAGGTATTTGTCGGATATTAGATTGTAATGACGTAAATCGTGCCTCAACATACGTTAAGATTATGACATCCCTCAGTATCTACACAAGTTTAAGCAGCAACGATAGGTGAGGTTGTATCAAAGTCTTTGAACACTGTGAATGTCATCATTGATCAGTTCCACTGTAGTCGCACGAGAAATCCTACAGTGACAAATAAAATGCCCTGACAGATTGTATGTCATCGATAGAATGGAACAAGCCAACAAGACTGGATAATTGTTCAGATCAGTCATTCAGCAGAGGACAGAGCTTCGGAAATTACGAACACATAAAATACTCTCACTTATTTCTGTGCACGCGATGAATCGTGAAGTGAGATCAACGAGACTGAACGATTCTCATAATCGTTGTTCTACACTAACTTGTGATCACACCAAGCCTGCTGATTAAAATGCAAACGTAGACAGATGCAAATACTGATGTCAAACTTCATCAAATACCAATTTAAAAGCTTCATAATCATCTTTGATTCTGTCCTCGCATTACTGAAGGATAAATGCACATAACCACATGACTATTAAATGTTCTTTCACTCCAACACAACCACTAGTATTATTAGAAACATGGCACAGTGAATTGCCTGGTGTGAGGCTGCAGTTGGGGACAAAAGAATATGTCAACTCTTTCGAAAATAATAATTTAGAAGAGTTCGACGTGCCTCGCTCCAGGCTTAAAGTTTTGGTATTCTGATTCCTCCAAGTATCTTTTCACTCAGTTGAACAGTAAGCACGTGCAGTTTATTCACAAACCTCAAAGTTCAAACGTCGTTCCTTCTAGTCCATGCACTCCAAGCAAATCGGAGAGCCAGTACACAATTCATTAACCTTCCTGTCTACTGTATTACAGGCCGCAACATCCGGTTTCTAATGTCATTCTGACCAGGTTCAAAAACTGGGAACATTATTACCACTATTTCAGTGCTGTTATTGTTTGGACAACAGAGAATGTCACGTTCGTAAATGGCCTCAAAATATCCATATCGTAAGTCCAGGCTCTTCAACCCTACATCGAAGAATATAAACAACAATCTCTACTGATACATATATTAATCACAAGTCATCAGTACCAAAACCCAGAATCAACGTCTCCAAAGCAAAACCAGAAATCATTGCTCGGTCATGATGTCATTTTAGAAGTTGTGATGCCAATTTTTTTTTCTCTCAGCATACAGTGATAATCTGAACGAAGTTTAATGACGGAGTGTTAATATCTTTCCAATCCAGAAATAAAGAGGAAAGGAATAAGTTTACAAGCCAAACAGATAAGCAAACTTACAAGAGACAGAATGCAAGTAACACGCAAATATAAGAGTAGAATATCTCGACCAATTGCGTCCAGAAAACAATAAAACAATAAATAAATAACAGAATGGAAAAAGAGACTTTAATGAACTGAACACCTTTAAAATGTTTAGATGGGAAAGCTGTAAAGTGCTTAACTGACGTCTTTCAATATGGCTGAAAATAAAGGACAGTGGATTAGTGTTTTCACAGAATTAAATTAAGATGGTGGCAATTGTACAGGATTGTTGAAACATAAGTCTTGTGGGGAACATGACCATCACCATTAAAGTGGCATTGCCTTTTTATTGTTCATTATATGCACTTAATTCAGAGTCATGAATTGTAATATTATTTGTATTGCAACATGCATATGTGTATATGAAGAAACGGTGAGGAAAGTGAGGACAGCAGATACTGGAGATCAGAGCTGTAAATGTGTTGCTGGAAAAGCGCAGAAGGTCAGGCAGCATCCAAGGAGCAGGAGAATCGACGTTTTGGGCATGAGCCCTTCTTCAGGAATGGGCTGATGAATACTGTTACTGAACTCTCTCAAGGAAGGTTTGGAACGCTTCAACTATTTGTATAAAACTTCACAGGGGTCAGAAGGGGCTAGGACACATGTGCTGAAAGGTGGACACAATGAAAAGGAAAAGGAAAAGAGAAGGTAGTGATTTGAATTGTATCCAAACTGAATAGACTGAGAAGATACAGACTTAGGGTTTTGAAGGTAAACAATCAACACAGAGCGATTAGGAGGAAATCCATAGTAACAGCAAACGAGGCGACTGATGAAGTAGACATAGGATCGTTGAAAATAGTGTGCATGAACACAGTTGTTTCCATAAACTACAAAAAACATCAAGGATCTTCTATCAACTACCCTGTAGTTTACAATAATCTGCATAACATCGCATTTTGACTTGCGATATAATTTCCTCACAGCCAATGTCAGAGGATGCCAGAGTCACGTGCATCGCACATTCTTGAAGGTACATATTAGAGCAGCAAAATATTGGCAGCCTCATCCTCAGCTTCCTTTTGTTGTTCTTGTTCTGACCACGTTGCCCACTACGTTTGTCATTATTTGGATTAGCCATGAATTGGATCAGTGAATGTATTATTCCTGTGACAGTTTGAATTTCATTGATTCGGAATCAAGTTGCCCTATTCAGAAGTTTTTTGCAATGCTCATGATCGTTATGTTATTTCTCAGGCATTATCTCCTTCCCAGCAAGTATCTCTTCTCTTTGACTGTTGCGACTTAAATATTAATACAGGTTGGATACTAACATAAGGCAATAGTGATGTCATGATGATTATTGGACCAGGTTTTCTTTTTGCATGGAATCGCCAAGAAACAGTGGAGAACCTGCTCTCTGAAACGGTGGTTCTAGGTGGAAGAAATGTCACAGTAACCTGCAGCTTAAAAATACGCTGCAATCGAATCTACTTGTCCTGTAAAAATCAACATTTTGGACAGGCTCAACGGAATGTTTTCGTTTTCCAGGAAGGAATACGAAAATGAATCTAAAAGTCACTGAACGTTTCTCTTCAACGTATGAGAGCATTGGCAACATCACCAAACTGTCAACCGACAATGCACTTACTTCTACAGTGTACTCGTGCACTATGGATCGCACAGTGCTTCACAGATGTAGTAGATATTCCCCACACAAAAATAAATACCAATATCTCCAGTCATAACTCAGTACTGCAAAATCGCACACCCACCAATTAGAATCGACTGTTAATGGCGTACCTTAAGTTTGGTTCGTGTTAAAATAGTTGTTCTGTCTTTAATTTGTAACCACTTTTTCTGCCTTAACACCTGATGTAAAATCTTCTAAGTTAACCAACCGACGTTATCATTATCAACATTCACGGGTGAAGACTCAGCTATAACTTGCAACTACTCGGTATCTGCTGCAAGTGCAAACTATGGCCTGTTCTGGTACTGCCAGTATCCACAGCAAGCACCTCAATATCTGATCAGAGCGGACAGTTATGGATATAATGATACAGTTCCCGGTTTTGAACACTTAAGTGGGAATCTCAATCGGGAAAAACGAGTTTTGCACTTATCAATGAAAAGTTTGAAGCTGAAAGATAGCGCCGTGTATTACTGTGCACTGAGACCCACAGTGCTGAGAGTCCCTCGTCACCTACACAAAAACTCTGTCAGCTGGACAATCAAGGGCACCAGGGGAGACACACTCAAAACATTTGCAAAATATTGAGAACAATAGGCGCTGTTTCATGCAGAACATGAAATATCCCAAGCAGCGAAAACCCTTTGGATGCTGAGGAGATGATATTCCCTTTTGGTGACACAGGAAATATAGATCAAGCATGTTAAAATTGCGGCCCTCCCACGAAAATGGAGATGAGGACGTTATTCCGTCCCTCTCAGTGTGTCGTTTGCCTGTGAAATTCGTATCTGTCATAAAAGTGGGGTTGCGCCTTTGAATATGTTTAAGGTGGAAATACACAGAATTTTAATTTATGGTGGAGAACTGTATTCTGGGGCCAGACACGGAATCAGACCAGAGGACACTATCAGGTCAGCCATGATATTCTGAAACTGAGGAGCAGAGTCAAAGGACTAAATGACGTACTGCTGCTCCTATTCATCTTTTGCAGACCCACAGTGTGAGTAACTGCATTTTATTTTTATTTCTGTAACTTGTGAATCCGGTTCCATCCAAAAACTGCAATCTTTCAAAAGTGATTTAATTTTTTAAAAAACATAATTAGGGACATTGGGTTTCAAACTTCTGGGGTCACAGTAAAAACTGGTTGAAGTTATGAGCTTTCCACAACAAAGTGGCTCCAATGGCAAGAATCCAGAATTTGGAGCTGGATGACGTTTTTGCATTCCCTTCCTTATCTTCTCACAGTAATGATTAATTGTGCACCTTTGCTGCAGACATTGCTTAAGACCTGAGTATTTAATCAATTTTACATTATTTCCCCTTTCAGTTTAACCACAGGGAGCTATTTGCTTTCTTGAGTACATAGCCATTAAGCTTGACATGAAATGAGATAAATCAAGATAGAGACATAACGTCTGAAATTGTGAGAAAGAGCAAGGGGGCAAAAAAATCACGTAAATGTTTCGAGAGGTTCAGCTGCAATCAGCTATGAACTAACTATGAGTGATATATTGTTGAGATCAGTGAAATCTACCAATCGGAACAAGAAAAAGGACCCTCACGAGCCGAGGAATTGAGGCCTATTTTTGATGTTGGTTCAGTCATATCAAAATAAATTAAGAAGTGGATGGTTTCCTCTCAACCTTCATGCCTCCTTCATGTCTTGCTGATGTTAATGTCTATGCAAACACCAATTAGTCTGAGTTACTTAAGTCGAAGTGTAATTCATATGATTCACGACTGATTTTTGACATCTTATATTTTATTTTACCAGAAGGAGTTACCGTGATACAGTTTTGTGGAATCTACTTTAACGAATGTTTCGGGAAGGTCAGACTGGATTCTGAAACCTCTTTACCCAGTGAAATACAGTAGATCATCAGTCTTCTTGTGCATTCAGTTTCCTGGGAAAGCTCCGAGGCATCTACTAAGAAGATTCGATATGGAACAGGGCGAAAAGTCTCCAGATTCTTCAGACAGGTTTTCTGCTAGTCTGGCTAAAGAAATCAAAACAGTTTCTTTCAAGATCGCTTTTTCTTATATCTCTTACGCTGAGGTATGTTTATGCGTGCTGATCCCCACACTGACAGACGGCCACTGGCACTCCGGATAAAACCTGACAAAACACGATTACTCTACACACCCCCCCCCAAAACACAAACACAAACATATCTTTGAGCAGTACTGTAAACCAAGTTAGCTGTCCTGAATGATTTTCTTCTGTACTTCATGTTTGTATTCTGCACTAAATCCGTCCTTACTTTGATATTAAGAGTTCGTTGTGGAAACCAACACTCCTAATCGAGAACTAGGGAACTGTAACTATAACGACATGAGCTTTCAAGCATCAACGACTCAGTTTAAAGACTGTCTTTGTAAAAAAATGCCGAGAATTAGAGTAAATACCTATTTCACTTAAAGTCAGTACATCAGAAGAGGAGTCATTGCAATATCTTTGAATTTATTTCTAAATGATTTTGATAAGATTAGTGGATCTTCAAGGAAATAAGATACTTTGGAGTTGTGCTGCACATGAAAGTTTGCTGTGCTAACCATAGTCAAATTGAGCAGTGGAACAGATTCGAAGGTTTGCTGAGCAGCTCTGTGATATTATGACAAGAGAACAAAAGGTTTTGAACTGACTGGATGTTGCCTGGTGATGCTTCCGTGAAAGAACCAGTCGGCAGTAAGACCGGATACGACAGAACAACAGCTATAAAAACCCTTCAGTTTCAGTTTGCAGTGTTCAATCCGACCACCATCTCTGAACAAAGACAATCTAATTTATTTACCTCTTGCTTAAACTCACCCTCTGCTTGCCAAGCATGTTGATTTTCACATTTTATGCATTGATGACTGCTGCAGAATTCTTAACTGGTAAGTTCAAGAGGTGGCAAATGTTGCTGATAATTGACATTGGTATGGTGACCTTCACTGTAACTATTTTTCCTCGCTATTTGTGACGTAGTTTCTCACATTCTTGACATTATTTGATTAAAATGAGAATATGACAAGTAATTGTCGGTTATTTCCAAATTTCCTCAGGTTCTAATTGTGCAGACTCGATCTCACAAGAGCCGAATGCAATCAAATTGTTCGAAGGAGACTCGGTGACCATTAAATTCACATACTCGACCCAACATACCTCATATTCCTTACAGTTGTACCGTCAGTACCGCGGAAAAACCCTAACATTCATAATATACATCCCTAACTACGGAGATCCTGTCAGAGCTGAGGGAGTGGCGGCTCGATTTTTGTCGTCTTTGGACACGTCGAACAGTGAAGGGAATTTCACCATTGGTGAGCTGCAGCTGTCTGACAGCGCAGTGTATTACTGTGGACTGAGAGACACAGTAACAGGAATGACAGCCAGCCCCGTAGAAAAACTCTGCCGCAATGAAACAAACTCATTAAATGGTGCATGTGTGGAGAGGAGAATGGAGGGCGTCGGGGGACGATTGCAGAGAAACATATACTTCCAAAATATTATCTTCACAAAAGTACAAAATTGAAATGAATTCAAATATTTAATAATCTAAAAGTGAACAGTGCATCACTGGGGCAAGTTTACTCTGTGTCTTGTATCGAATACATTCTAACAATAATCCATGGGAGGTGATTAGGAATTTCTTCTCTATTGTTATATAGATTCAAACTTTTGTGACAAGAAATCTTATCAAAATATCTGACCTGACCATGTTTTCCAATCAGCAATGAATTTTTCAAAGCAACAGGATCGCACTATATGATGCGTAAGAAAATAATAAAACAGATACATTTTACTCATAAAATACCTGAACCAATGAGTTCAAGTTCCTAAAAGCTCGATTAATATTTGCTGACATAAACACTTTTTTTTCAACCAGATGTTTTGATACCAAATGTTGCAAGAACAAAGCACGCCTGTGCTCACAGATTAGAGTCACGGAGTAATGCAGCAAAGATACAATTCATTCAGTCCAACTCGTTCAGACCGAACAGTCTTCTGAAACTAAAGTAAACACGTTCAGCGGAGTTTGGTCCATCTCATTCGAAATTCTTCCTATTCATGTGCCTGCCCATATGTGTCTGAGATGTTATAATTGCTCCTGCATCTACCCCTTTCTCGGGCTATTAAGTGAGTGTGCACATCAACCTCTACATGAAAAAGTTACACTCAAAATCGCCTCAAATTTCTCCCCTCTCAGTTTAAAAATTTGTACTCCAGGCTTGAACTCGCCTCCCCAGGCTAAGAGACCTTTTCTATTCAACTAATACACACCAATGATGATTTTGTGATCTTTAGTTGTTCGCCTTTCCACCTCCTACCCTCTTTCTCTCAGGGGAAAAATGTCTCAGCTTCTCATTGTACCTCACATTCTTTAGTCCTGTTAAGATCTTTGTAAGCCGTTTTCTGATAATTTCTTACCTAGTTAACTTCAAATCATATCCCTAAAATATTCCATCTATTTCTTACATTATTGTGGATTTTCAATCTTTCATATGTGTACTTCAATATTGAGATATGCTCAATCAGGTTAGTGTGATGATTCAGATGTTCGTCAATGACCGACTGTTGTTCATTCAGTTTGTCTTATCCAAAATGATTTGACGTATTAGATTCCAGGTTTTCTCATCAGAAGATCAGTGGATACAGTTAATGACAAGCCAGTTTGAAAATCTGTATTCTCAATGAAAGTGAGCGGGGCTTTCCACACATCACCAAATACAATGGAGGACAATGAGGTAAGTCTCATAATTAGTTCAATAATCAACATCACTATTCCATGTGAACGACTTTAGATTTTTTTCGACAGATAGTCATCAGGCATTTTCTCACAGGAACGTACCTAAGTGTCAGTGTGCAACCCGTTATAAACAGCCCTCAACAGGCAGCAGCTGATAAACAGATACTGCAGCAGATATTGTACAAGGCTTTCACTCTTCCATCACTCTGAGTCGTTGCACATTATTAGACAGTGGTGTCAGATCGCACCAGCTCTGAGATGGTCAATCGGTCAAACTTCACTGTCTGCTGGACGGTATCAGAAAAAAGGTTCTGAGCGAAATCCGCCTTCTTTTCAGAAACACCACTCAGTTACCTCTGGATTGCAAACTCGGACTGTCTGCCTGGGTACAGACAGTACCAGAATAAGTAGTGATCATTTCGGCTGTTGGTGCAGTTTAAAGCGATGTCTTCTCCCTCTGTGAGCGAGCTCTCCCGCTGAGTGACAGAATCTGCATCGTTCAGATCTGAAACACAATGTAAGATAAAGCCGCAATTGGTGACAAAATGTATGAGTGAACTCAACCAAATTTGCAACACTTCCTTATCGAGAGCAGGAAAAAAGTTAATTCTCACCGTCAGGCTCATGCCCATGTGTAAACATTGGCATCTTGCCTATTTCATCCTCTCATGCTAGCAACAAACGCTTCATCCATTTCATCTGCACCCGTTCATCTGGATTCCTTTTAAATAGATTGTTATTGTTTTCTCCAAATGTTCCTCATCGTAATGACAAACACATTTCTGCCTGCTCTGGGGCAAAACATATTTCTCTTCAAATCCTCATTGAACCAATCTTTGCCACTAGCATTTTCTCATTTAAATTTACAGATCTGTAATACTTCTCAAGAGGTACATTCCTCTCCATGTCCGAAACCAAATATATTTGCTTCATTCTAAATACTTCAGTCCATTCGTCCGTTAGTCTTCTCATTAGAGGCCAAAGGAATGGAACCTTATACGCTGTTTCGTGACAGCTATAATCTATCAATTCAGCATCATCCACAAAACTCGCTTCTATGTTGTGTTTTCTGCACTTTTGTTCCTCATGTAAGATAGATCGCAAAAGTGCATGCAAAAGCCAAAATGTGTTTCAATCTAGCTCCGATACTTGCCAAAAGCAATAATTTTATTTGTCAAGTTTATTCCTCGATAAAATAAATGCGATTTCAAAGTTTAGTTATTCCCAATCATGGAAGTAACCACCCCCAGAGTGACAATGGAGAGCCACATTACTGCTGCACCGGAATTTGAGAAACGTTTCTGTGCCTCAGAAACCACAACAATATCAGACAACACAAAGCTGATAGCACTGGCTGCCTTTAATTTGAGGTCACTTCCTGTATATAATGTGATAGGATGAACGAGTTTTGACAACGTCAACGTTTATGTGAAAGAAGAGAGACATCAATGGTGCGCTCGGATGTTTAGAAAATGATACGTAAACACAGGAAGGTTGCCACTGGCCAAAGGGACAATTTGCAAGCTCACTAAATGTTGAACCAATTTGATTTTTAACTGGTCTGAGATTCAGCTTGAAGTCAAACTGAGCGGACCAGTCGCCTTACCATTTAATGATCTGAAAGAAGTAGTTTCCGTGCAAGAATATAGTTGTTGAAATTAGATTGTGTGGTTCATTTTTCACGCACCATCACAAGTCAGACTGAGTTTGTGAAGTGGTGATTGAGAAATTTCTATGTAGGATGCAGCAGGGAAATATTTTCTGGTGTCACTTCATGTTAGGCAGCATACAAATATACGTGGGAATAGTTACCAACGAACAGGAGAAACCGAACATGTCATGTGCATTTTAAGGGAGAATTGGTGACTGCACCCAATTTCCTCTGCCAAAGCCTCACTGTGAAGTTAATTTGCATCTGAAATCACACTTATTTGGTCTTCGTTGATGAGAGCAGTTATGCAGAGGCATTGTCTTCTTGCAATTACTTTCTTAGTCCTGGTAATCAATTTAGTTTTTTCACAGTTGTTTATTTATTCAGATTATTCGGCTCCTTCCCTGTGTCTCTTATTAACATGTCACGGTGTCAGACAGCCACAGATAACGAATAGTGGAAATCCCCTCATTAAACTCATGGGCAATCTTAGCTGAAAACCCCACATACTCAGATCTGATAACAGAGCAGATCAACAATGTCTATGGTGTATATCAAATCTGATGACATTTTTGCAAGGTTTAAACAGTAGCAGCAGCGGTCTAATGACTGTAACTAATGGTCATTGCAAAGTCTTCAAATGTTGTTGCTGAAACCGACTCTTGAGAGACAGAATCTGTAGGGCCACAAAATGCAGAAATTTAGAAATGTCATCATCTAGCTATGGCACCAAATACCATCTGGTAACGGAACATTGTAGAAATAGAGATAATGCATAATTAAAACAATGTTAGCAATGCCTTTATGTGGAACATTGTGTACATTTAACATGTGTTCCAGTTATGACAGATGCGTTTGTAAATAATGCATTAAAAGCAAAAGTCATGATTCTACCGGGTGAATACGGATTTATACAAAACAAACTGACCTTGAAATTGTTGAATTCTAGAATACCGTAAATGTTGAACAATATCCAATCTCTGCTGTCTCATTGCTGACAGATTAAGCAGGTGTGATCCAAGAGCTCACAGCTCATTTATTCATCGGTTCCTCATATCAGACTGGCAGCAGTGAATGGAATGGAGACCAGTGCAGGAATTAGACTGAATTCTGAACCTGAAGAAAAATAACTCATTTCGTGTTGGTTTCAGATTGGAAAGTTCGCATTAATTTGTTTGCACTGTGACAATTGAGCTCCCCAAATCTAAAATAAAGAGAAGCAATTGTCATGTTTTTAAACCAGTGATGCGGTCAATACGGTGAGTGCATCCTATTGTATGAAAATAAGCCGGGGCAAACTGCTACGTTTGATTAAAAAAAAACTGCAGGTTTTGACTAACAGATATGAAATGATAAGTTGTGGGAGCTGTTCTTTAAAACAAAATTACATGTTTGTGTTCAAAATGACGCAATAGTTTAGCAAACTGTTTATAATATAACAGGACAGGCATCATACTGTATTTCAATTGAAACTGCATTCTGTGGAAGCATCTGCTGTGATTGAGAGTGCAGACTCTCTACAAATGACTCTGAAAAGCAGAATAAGTCGATTTTTAAGGCCAACACATTTTTTATAAAACAGGTACTCACTGAAATTTAAAGTCGTGAAATTTGCAATTCCATTAACTGCATTTTCCTTTTTTTTGGTCAAGATTAATCATAAATATTGCTGAAGGGAGAAAAACAACAGAGATAACACTTCGATTCCAGTATTTTGTCATGACAAAAGGAGTGTTAAACCTAAGTGCGAACTCATTTTACATATATGTTTCCATACATGCAGAATTTATCCAGAACTTCCTGCTTTTTTTCAGATCTCCATCACTACATGTCTTTGTTTTACATTGCTAGATAATTGGCTCAATTGGGAATAAACGCAATTTGTTGTAGCTTAGTTAGTTAAGTAACCATTCAGTAGACGCAAGACCTTGGATTCACATCAATGTTTTCACCTTAAGCTAAAGATCCCTTGTTTAAGATTTCAAAGCAATACTTTGAAAGTCATGCTGTGGTTGCAACCATGAGAACTGGAAAACAGTCGATGTGACATCCTCACTCTCAAAGCGAAAGTGTTGAAATACCTCTAAGCACAGGGAGATTAGCCTGACATCGATGTTGGGAAGGTTTAACAATCGACTATTAAGGAAGAGTAGAGCATTTAGAACGTCATGATCCAATAAAATAGGTTCAGTATGCCTTCTTGAAAGGGAAATTTAATGTATAACTTTTCATTATAGTTTTGAAGGAAGGCCACTTGCAGTCGATTGAGGGGCATCAGTGGACTAGTTGTTTTGGATCTCCAGACTATGTATCTCAATGTACCTCACAAGTATTTACGACATAATTTAAGAGCCAAGATTGTCGAAGATAACACATTTGCGTGGAGAGAGAATTGAATCATGGTCATGAAACAACGAGTGGGGAAAAGTTCTTCATTCATTCTGCCGACCTGTGCACAGTGGAGTTAAACTGGGATCAGAGCTCTGACCATACATTTTCACAATATTATTTCATGACCAAAACGTCGATTCTGCTGCTCCACAGATGATGCCTGATCTGCTGTGCTTTTCCAGCAACGCAATTTTGACTGGGTTCCTCGAATTTGAAGAGTAAATACTGAAAATACCCATGTGTGAAGCAGCAGATCGACAGAATATGTCTTCATTCTGCTTCTCTGTCCCAGCTGTACCATTAACCATTCTCCAAACCTGGATGGCAGAAGTGGACCTGATATTTGGAAAGCTTATTTCCCCACTTAGACTTGCATCTGGATAACGAAAATCCACGCTGGGTCTATTAAGGAAGATATAGAGTATTGAAGCATGATCAGTAATGTCTTCTATGTTTAAACGGCAGGTCACAGTTCGGAGACGATACTGTTACTATTTTCCTCTATCTTTTCCAACTGCAGCGGAGAGCGTCCTTGGCTAGGAAAACAAAAATTGCTTGGGAAGCGTAGCAGGTTTGCCAGCGTCTATGGATAGAAAACGGACTTAGCAGTTCAGTAGTGATCCATTATTAAACCCGAAACATTAACTCTGATTTTGCTCCATAGATGCTGCCAGACCTGCTGAAGGTTACCAGCAATTTCTGCTTTTGTTTCCCATTTCTAGCCTACACAGTTTGAGACATTACTGTCATGAACCGTTCTTGTCATCGATTCGATCAGCAACGCAGTTGGGCAGTGATCTGCATTTATGGTTTGACAGAAAATATACTGCACTTCAGAAGTCCAAAGTAAGAAATCAATATTTGGAAATGACTCAACCGCCCCTCGTCTTTGTACCTATTCTCAGTGAATATTTTCTTCTCAGAAAAAGACAAACTGACAGTTACAATACAAATGTTACTCTTGTTCGAACAACAGACATGGTGGCAAAGATATTGGCTGTCAGTTTTTCAACTGCTTTCCATGTGTTAAAATGGTACAGTGGAACACCTCTTTTCCGATTTTTAAAAAAATGAGGGTGTAGAGAATGTCGCATTGATCTACAACTGCAAAAAAAGTGGGTCTAATGCTTCTGCATACTGGTACAGTCAGAGCCCCAAGCTGTCGCAACAGTTCGTTTTTCCGATTACTGGGAGGGATGTTCAGATGGAAAATGCTATTAATGATTGATTTCCTTCCATAAATGTGGGGGTAAGCTCATAATAACGGGAATGTCTGCAGCAGAATACAAAGTCAAGTAGCAGTAGACTTGTCCTAAAGTCAATTGTCTTTCCAACAATTCCCTTATGAAGTGATCTCGGAAACGTCCCCAGATGAAAAGAAATAGCTGCAAAAAAAAAGAAATATTTACAAATTCAATAAACAATTATAATAATACAAAAATAAAGACTTCTGTGCAAAGGTGGAATAAGCACGATATCTTTCTATCATCTATCTATCTATCTATCTATCTATCTATCTATCTATCTATCTATCTATCTATCTATCTATCTATCTATCTATCTATCTATCTATCTATCTATCTATCTATCTATCCATCCATCTATTCATCTATCTATCTATCCATCTATCTATCTATCTATGTATCTATCTATCTATCTATCTATCTATCTATCTATCTATCTATCTATCTATCTATCTATCTATCTATCTATCTATCTATCTATCTATCTATCTATCTATCCATCTATCCATCTATCCATCTATCTATCCATCCATCTATCTATCTATGCATCCATCCATCCATCTATCATCTTTTTATCTATCTATCAATCTATCTATCTATCTATCTATCTATCTATCTATCTATCTATCTATCTATCTATCTATCTATCTATCTATCTATCTATCTATCTATCTATCTATCTATTTATCTGTCTATCTCCAAAAAAGGTATTGCTCCGCTTCTGCCCATGAAAATGCTTTTAATATTGCATGTGTACAATGTCTGATTGAACAGAATTGTCTACATTTTATCATCGTTCTGAGATTTTGTCAATTAATGAGGAATGAATTTATGAATTGTGAAATCACTAGTTTTTGTAAATTTCTTGTTTTGGGGAATGTTTAACAGAAATCAGACAGAAATCAAAATGCAAGAAACTGATTGCCATATCCACTGTTTCTCTCACTATGTCTGTGTCGCACAGTAATACACTGCAGAGTCTGCGACCACGTTGTCATTAAAAGAAACGGGTTTGAACAACATTTATTATCGCTCCCTGAAGCCAGAATTGCACTTAAGAATCAAACACATAGCTGTGGGCCGGTAATACCTTTTATCCTGACGAGGTGAGGATAGAAGATTTCCTAAACATGGAAACATTTTGTATTCGAGGCACAAGAACGAGTGAAAATACTTCAGCGCCCCAATATCCACCTGAATCCGAACGGCAAGCATATTAAGCTGCACTGCCGTAATTTGAAAAAATACGCTAGCAGAAACCTTGACTGGGACATCAAATATCCCCGAATAAAATTTTGTGAACTGACAAGTTGAATTTCATTGCACCTTCTATGTTTTACAAGATTCTGAGTGGTTAGATATACATGTATTTAGAATTGCACGGACTGACTAGGAAGAGTCAGAATGGGCGTTTGTAGGGAGTAAGGCCTTCGATAATGTTCAACTTGATAGGCTGTTCTGGAAAGTTCGATTGCATGAATGGGAGGGAGTTGCAAAATTGAGTCGACAATTGGCTTCATGGTAGGAAGCAGAGCGTAATATTGGAAGGACTAGGGACCTGTGACAAGTGTCCGCCCTAAGAGGAGGCCGCTGGACCCAGTTCTGTTTATTATCTATAGCAATGTTTTGCATGAAAATTCAGAAAGGATGATTACTAGTTTTTCATTGGACACTAAAGGAGGAACTAACGCAGATACTGACCAAAATTAACAGAAATTGCAGCACGACCTTCACCAGCTGGACAACTGTTTAGAGAAATTGGAAGTGGAATTTATTATAGATAAGTGTGAGGTCCTGCAATTTGGAAAGTCAAATCAGCGTAGAATATTCATGGTGAACAAGGGACTGATCGAGTGTAGCGAAACAAAAGCATGTTTTGGTTCAGGTTCACAGTTTTCTGCAAGTGGAGTCTGTTTAATTTAAATGTGTTTCGTGTTGAAAAGCTAATGAATGTATTTGTAGAGGGGCTACATCAAAGTTGTTCACATGTACATCACTGAGATCTTTGACAAGGTTCCTACGTGAAAAGCTTGTCCAAAAGAAAAACGTCAATCCGTCTTTTGACAAAGACCTAAAAATACTTTGTAGACAGGAGGAAAAAGGTCATGATGGAGCGTTATTTTTGTGATTTGAAGCCTGTAACCAGTGGCATACCACAAATGTCGATGCTGCAAACCTTGCTGTTTGCTATGTGCATAAACGACTTAAATGTGAATGCAGAAGGTATAATTAGTACGTTTGCAAAATTCACGGAAAGTGATAATGTTATGGATGATGGCATACAGCCAAGGTGTGACGTGGGTCAGATAGTAAATTGGGGCGAATACTGGTGAGTGGAGTTTATTCCTGTTACATGAAATATATTGCTATTTGAGAACGCTAATAAAAGAAGGATACACACAATGTTTGTAAGAAAGCAATGAGGAGCGAAGATCTGTAGGCCTACAAGTCCACAGATCCCCGAAGATGTCAGCAAGTTAGCCCTTCGGTTAGAGATAACCCAGTACTATTTTCGCTAGACTGTTCTTCCAGAGGCCCAGGTCAGGTTCTTGGGAACCGTATTCGAATTCTGCCATGGAAGATGGTGGAAATTGAGCTGATTGTTAGAAAAGCTCAAGTGTTTCAGCAAGGTGCGTCAGAGAATGAATCTGTCATCCACACCTGGTTTAGCCTACATGTGACAACAGATGAACAGAAATGTGATTGAGTCTTAACTGCTTAAATGCTAACCTAGATAGTGTCCTCATCCCTTGAATGAATTGTTACCACACGTGATAAATCCTTCCGCTAAATTGAACCAGACACCCAGAAAAACTCATCTCAACTCATAATCTATTAAAGTATGAGTGACAAAAAAAACTATTTAAACAAAAAAAGTTTTACCTCTAGAAAAAACAATAGGATTAAAGACCCACTATCTACACTGTACGCCTCCTTTGTCTAAAGGAGATATCTCCCTCCCACTCTGCAACAATATACTGATCTGGTAACAAAAACCTCAGAATATGTTCAAAAAATGAAATTTCGATACAAGCCAGCTGCCGCTTTCCCATTGATATCTTCTTATCTTCTTTTCTCCGGTCTTCGTCTCCACCGATTTCATGTGAAATGAAATCTTCCAAGACAGCTTCACTGCGGGCAATTTAACTTTCAGAGAGAGAGTCTGCAGACTGTACGATGTTCATTGCCACTCTCGTAACTGTTCAATATGTCCGAATTCTATACCCAAAACATCGGATCAAGTCATTGGTTTGATGTCTTATAAAAAATCTGATTGAAGATTTGTAGCTCGGGTATACGTTGTTGTGGTTCGGCTCGCCGAGCTGGAAGTTTTTGCTGCAAACGTTTCGTTCCCTGGCTAGGGAACATCATCAGTGCTGTTGGAGCCTCGTGTGAAGCGCTGCTTTGATGTTTCTTCCGGTATTTATATTGGTTTGTTCTGGCCGCTTCCGGGTGTCAGTTTCAGCTGCAGTGATTTGTATGTGAGGTCCAGATCGATGTGTCTGTTGATGGATGTTCTTGCCGTTTCCGGGTGTCAGTTTCAGCTGTAGTGGTTTGTATATGGTGTCCAGGTCAATGTGTCTGTTGATGGACAGTGGCATGTCAATGGCATTCATCCCCAAACTCCATCAACAGACACATTGACCTGGACACCATATACAAACCACTACAGCTGAAACTGACACCCGGAAACGGCAAGAACATCCATCAACAGACACATCGACCTGGACCTCACATACAAATCACTGCAGCTGAAACTGACACCCAGAAGCGGCAAGAACAAACCAATATAAATACCGGAAGAAACATCAAAGCAGCGCTTCACACGAGGCTCCAACAGCACTGATGATGTTCCCTAGCCAGGGAACGAAACGTTTGCAGCAAAAACTTCCAGCTCGGCGAGCAGAACCATAACGATGTCTTAAAAACATTAAAAATAAAATTCGATTGGATATTGGTATCTTGGGGCATGATTTGTGCACTGATTGGTCAAATTCGAATTTGTTGTGTAACATAGCAACTCTGCTTCTGCTATTTGTTTCATTTACAGATGTTACATTTTTGAACATTCCAGCACATTCTATTTGTTAAGTCCTTGCCAGCTTTAAAACTCTCTTAAAGGAACAGTACACGCATACAACTTCATAACAGAATAGAAAAAATATCGCGAGGGTGATGAACAAGGCAAATGGTCTGTTTGCCTTCATTAGTTGGGTCGTTGAATATAGTGGCAAGAAAGTTTTGTTGCAAACTCATAAAACATTACTTAAGCCAGAGATGCAACACCACGTACCATTCTGTTCGTCCCTCAACGGGAAAACCTCCATTGCACTGGAGACAATACAAAGCAGGATGATGCCTTTAACGAAGAGCCTCAGGTTGGATATGTTTCTCTTTGAACAAAAACAACTTGGTTTAGGAGAATCAGATTGAGGTGTGTCCAACAATCAGCGGAAGAGATAGAAAAGCTCGAGAGATTTTCTTTTCCACAGGGATACGTGTCGAAGACCGAAAAGCATATGTTTACGATGAGGATGAAGAAGAGCAGAGGCAACCTGAGGAAAAGAATATCATGTGGAGGTGGAGGACATATGGAATGTACTGCCTGGTATGATGGTGGAGTTGGAAACTCACACATTTAACAACCATCTAGATGAATATGTAAAATGCCAGTGCAAAGTGGTTTCAGGTCCAATTGCAGACAAGACGAATTGTTGCAAGTTGGTGTCCTGAAGCTGTCGATTGGCACTGTGAATAAATGAATGGTAAATATCGAAATAATAATTACGATACTTCTTTCTTTGTATGCTCTCACTGCAAATCCAGAATCTGAAGATTGTATATTATCATATCGATGCTGACAGGCACGGAGAAGGGCAGCTCATTGGTGTTAGACCACAAGCAGCATATGAAACTTAAAGTACAGTCTAGGACAGAGGTTAAATTGTGTTTTAAGTGTAAGAATGTAGTATGTTCTTCAGATCTGTTTGCTCAATAATTGTACAGTCCATCTCTATATTATGACAGGCATATTGACCTTTGTGAAAAACAATACGGAATCTTTCGAATTAAAATGATGTAGAGGTCAGATCACGGGAGTCACTACTACCAGCGCTCAGGCAGTTTGACACTCTGAATTCCAGAGAAATTAGGGATGAACAATAAATGCTAAGAAAACTAGCGATTTTCATGTCGCATAAAATAATAAGTTTTCATTACCAGCATGTGTTTCAAAGCAGTGCACGCGTGTTAAATAGGAAAAAAACCGTCCTGTGTGATCGCTGGTCTTAAATCATTTCGAAATTCTTCCAATCAATTCAAACTAACAAAATTCGATCAGTTTCATTGCGTTCTGAGAGCAGAAGACAGTGAGCTGATATATGAATGAAGACTATTTAGGGTATCGAGTCGAACCAGTGACTTCAAACGTTCGACACTCCTTGCATAGAGCGTCCAGGACAATGCAGCTGCTTGGAGTTTCCATTAGGCAGTGAGCATTTCTGACAGCTAATTTTATCTAATCACTTTCCATTATTTCTCTCAACTTTCGGTTATGATATGAAACTGATTTTTAAATATCGATTTCTCTGATCCTTTCCTCCTCGAAAATGTTTTTTTTATCAAATCTGAGTGAGATGGATTCCCACTCTGTTGCTGTCACCTGATGTTTTGACAGAAGGAGAAGCGATGATTTGAAGTTGTTCCTATGACACAGCCTGGACTGAATATTATTTATTCTGGTACCAACAACATCTATATTCAAAGCCTGAACTTATTATGTGGAGACATTCGAGTGGCTCTAATATAAAGCGGATTTTGGTTGGTACGTTTTTAGAGCTCCAGATAGTAAATAATTTCACCAGTTAAACTATCGCGGGTCTGAAGCTGACTCACTCTACATTGAGTTACTGAGCTCTCAGACAAAACCATTTGTGTCTCAGATTCTATTGTGCTGCGTTTCTTTTGTAAGTTTCATTTAAATTGACCATGTCTGCACATCGTACATCGGGTCCTGTCTGATTCATCACTGCATTCTCTCGTATTTCTGCTCATAAAGCATTGCCCTCTGCCTCCACCTACGTCACAATTGGCAAGACGTGAATTACTTTTACGATAGGCCATCAACATCACTTAAGTAAATTAAACATTGCTTCAGTCAATTTTACAAGAAAAATTGTTTCAATTTATTTCGTACCAGTCGCCACCATAGTTTACAATATGCCTGCAATTACGTAGGACAACTCATGTTCTTTTTGCTGGTGAAATAAAAATAAACAAGAGAATAAAACGTACAGGAACCATGATAACACAAGCTCTGCCTGTTTACATTGCATCTTTACAATCCCAGTGTTGCTACATTGTACTTCTGGAAAATTGTACGTGATTTATAGTGAATAATTATATTTTCCAGTTTCGAATCATTTAAGAAATTGTCGCAGCAGATATTTCAGCCCATTCTTTAATTCGTCTCTGAATTTATTTTGAGTTCCAGCATAAATAAACGGATTGATGCATGAACACAAAAATAAAAGCATAAATCCGTTCTCCTCAAGGATAAATGTCGATGTGCTGGAAAGTGAACCTGAAAAATAGGTTACTTTCACAATTCGGACGTAGAGGATCGTTGTAAAAGATAACAAATACAACAAAAGGAAACTGCCTGAAATGGCAAAGAGTAAAGTGATGGACTTTCTCCGCTTCTCCATCTCTGGGTCACTCTGATTCTCTTTGTGACTATCCGCCCTGAGTCTCCTTCGGGCTCCATTGGCCAGAAGAATATATCTAATCGTCAAAGCATTGAGCAGTAAAATCAGGACGAATGGGAGAAGAGGGTTGAAAATGCTACGAAGTAAATCATATGCAGCCCAAACAGGTGACTCATAAAATATCAATTTTAGGTTGCAGAACCAGGATACATTGTTAATTGTGTACACAGATTCATATATAAAATACAAAAATGCATTTTTTATGCAACACAAGGTAGACACGATCCCTATGACCCATGCTGCGACCATTCTGGTGCAATATTTTATTTTCAGCTTCTGACAAGAAATCACCACAAATCGATCAAAGGTGAAAGCGACAGTAAACCAAGCTGAGCTGTCTACAGTGGTGGAATTTAAGACAGCACGAAGACTGCAAACTGGAGTAATGGACAGAAAACTGGATGGAAAGTAAATCCCAGGTATACGGTTTAATATTACACAGGTTACCAGGACCAGGAGGTCTGTCACCGCCATGGACACCAGGTAAAGTATCATACACCCAGACAAACCACATTGCCTTCGAGGCAAGATAGCAATCACAGCCAAATTAGCTGAAATAGAAAGAGAATATTTAGGTTTCATAAAATGGACGAATGGATAATTTATTTTTCAGTTTCCAGTAAAATTAACCACGTTATTGAATGCTCTTGAATCATATAACTCAATGGCCTTTACAGCTTGCAGGAAATGCAAACGTAGCTGTAATTAAAATACAAATCCAGCTGAAACATGTCTTTGTTAATGACGTCGGATGGCAAAAAATTCTGTTGGATTTTTAACGGAGAATCATGTCTACAGTGACATTTCCTGGCCAAGTTGATCATTCAGTCAACATTCACTTGATCACTTAGGTGTACTAGAGAACGATAACAGCAAAATATGGCAGAAAATGTTACAGTGGGGAAATAGTAAAGCGATTATGTGGAAGATGGCAGGGACGCAGGTTACGCTTCGTTCAGGATCATATACGGTTCCTTCGAACGAGATTCGGTGAAAACACTGACTGTTATCCATGTCAGCAATTGCTTTGTTAAGACATATGCTGAAACAGACGTAGGTGAGTCGCCAATTTGTATTTCTCTGACTTTGGGAATGTAACACTGAGTTCTCCAGCTGATAATCACAAGGACCTTTTGTGTGCAGTCTAGCCAAGCCAGGAATAAATCTGCTAAATGTTTCCTTCTATGAAATGCTTTCAAATCTTTTCCAACTGAAAGACTCACTGCGGTGGGCAGGATGTCAGCTGTGGTTTCATTCTTTCCCTGAAACTCAAGAATACATACACGATACTAGAATTCAATTTCTCTTGAAATTCACAGGGATTTGAATCTACGATCCCAGTAACTTGATGCGTCTGCACATTTGCATTCAGTGATCCATTTGTAAGAATAATAGGCTGGCTATAGTAGGGGTTTGTAAATTTCTTAACATAGAGTGGGACTGCCATAGTGTTAAGGGTTTAGACTGAGACGAATATGTAAATTGTGTTCAAGAAAATTTTTTGGTTCAGTATATGAATATACCTACTAGAGAAGGTGCAAAGCTTGACCTACTCTTGGAAGATAAGGCAGGGCAGGTGACTGAGGCGTCAGTGGTTGAGGACTGAGGGCGAGCGACGATAATTCTATTAGTTTTAAATTAGTGATTTAAAAAGACACACCGGATCTAAAAGTTGAGTTGCGACATTGTGGAAAGGCCAATTTTGACGGTATGAGGCAAGAACATTCAAAAGCTTACTCGGGGCAGATGTTCACTGATAAAGGGACTGCTGAAAAATGAAAAGCCTTCAGAAATGGGATAGCGAGATTCCAGAAAAGGTATATTCCGTTTAAGGTGAAAGAAAGGCCTTTTAGGTATAGGGAATGCTGGGTGACTAAAGAAGTAAAGGGTTGGTTAAGAAAATGAAGGAAGCGTATGTCATGTGCAGGCAGGACAGATCGAGCAAATTCTTAGAGGATAAAGGCAGTAGGAGTATACTTCAGACAGACATCAGGAGAGCAAAAAGAGATACCTTTTGCAAATACAGTTAAGGAGAATCCAAAGGGTTTTTTCAGATACATTAAGGACAAAAGTGTAACGAGGGAGAGAATAGTGTTCCTCAAAGATCAGGAAGCTGTCAATTGCGTGGAGCCGCAGGAGATGGGGGAGACACTAAACGAGTATTTTGCACCGGTATTTACTGTGGGAAAAGACATTGAATATATAGAATGTAGTGAAATAGATGGTGACGTCTTGAAAAATTTCCATCTTACAAAGATGGAAATGCTGCCTGTCTTAAACGCATAAAAGTGGATAAATATCCAGAACCTTATCAGGTGTACCCTAGAACGCGGTGGGAAGTGAGGGAAGTGATTGATGGACCTCTTACTGAGATATTTGTAACATCAATAATGACAGATGAGGTGCCAGAAGAGGTTGGCTAACGTGGTACCACTGTTTAATAAAGGTGGTAAGGACAAACCAAGGAACAATGGACCAGTGAGCATGACATCAATGCTGGGCAAGTTACTGGACGGAATCCTAATGCCCATAATGTACATGTATTTGTAAAGGCAACGACTGATGTGCGATAGTTAACATTGCGTTGTGCGTGGAAACTCATGTCTCATAAACTTGATTGAGCTTTCTTTGAAGGAAGACTGAAGACTGTTGATGAGGACAGAGCGGTATTTCTGACCTATGTGGACTTCCGTAAAGCGTTCGTCAAGGTTGCCCATGGCAGATTGGTTAGCAAGATTAGATCTCATCGAATACAACGTAGAACTACCGATTTAGATGCAGTACTGGCTCAAAGGTAGAAGACAGATAGTGGTGGTGGTGGGTTGTTTTTCACACTGGAGGCCTATGACCAGTGGAGTGCCACAAGGATCGTTAATGGGTCCACTACCTTTCATTATTTATAGAAATGATTTGAGTGTTAATAAGACAGGTATAGTTAGGAAGATTCCAGATCACATCAAAATTGAAGGTGCTGTGGACAACAAAAACAGTTACTTCAGATTAAAATGGTATCTTGTTCAGATGGGCCAATGGGCTGAGAAGTGGCAGATGGAGTTTTATTTAGGTAAAGATGAAGTGCTGCTTTTTGGGAAAGCAAATCTTATCAGGACTTCTACATTTAACAGTAAGGTTCTAGGAAGTTTTCTGAAAAAATATACCTTGGAGTGCAAGTTCATAGCTCCTTGAAAGTGAGTCCCAGGTAGATAGGATAATGAAGAAGGCGTTTAGTATGCCTTCTTTTATTGGTCAGGAGGTAGGAGTTGGGAAGTCTTGTTGCGGCTATACGCCACATTGGTTAGGCTACTGATGTGATATTGCGTGCAATTCTGTTCTTCTTATCGGAAAGATGATGTAAAACTTGAAAGTGTTCAGAAAGATTTCCAAAGATGTTGCCAGGATTGGAGGATTTCAGTAATAGGAAGAAGTTGAATAGGCTAGAACTGTTTTCCTTGGATCATCGGAGGCTGAAGGACAACCTGAAACAGGTTTGTAAAATCGTGAGGGGCATGGATAGGATAAATTGACAAAGACATTTCCCTGGGGTTGGGGAGTCCTAACAAGACAGCATAGGTTTAGGGTGAGAGGGGAAAGGTAAAGAAGAGATCAAAGGGGCAACTTTTTCACGCAGAGTGTGATATAGGTATGGATTGAGCTGCCAACGGAATTGGTAAAGGCCTGTACAATTGCTATGTTTAAAAGTCATCTAGATGGGTATATGAATGGGAAAGGTTTAGAGCGATATAGGCAGGTGCTGGCAAGTGGGACTAGATTCGGTTGGGATATATGTTGGACATGGAGGAGTTGGACTCAAGGGTCAGTTTCTGTGCTGTATGTCTATGACTCTTTGACTCTACAAGTAAAATAACTTCTTCAAATGCTTATCATAAGGACATTTTGCTTGGTTTTTACTGTTTCATCCAATGCGCAATTTCACATTTATCTCACATTATACTCTATCAGTTTCCTCTGCTTACTTAACTTTTTTTAAGAACCAGCTTACGTATTCTTGAAACATATGTTAAAATCTATTTCTGAGGCATATCATTTTGATAATAATACATTCTTACCATTATCCATGGCATTCATAAACATTCTAAAAGTTCAGACAATCAGCACTAACATTTGGGCTACGCCAAATTTTGAATTGTACAATAAAATACCATTTGGCCACCTCTTGGTTTTTTGTTAGCAAGTTTATCTATCTACGCAAACGCAGCAATTCTTACACTGTGTCAATTATTCTTCACATTAACCATTGATATGATACCATGCCAAATACATTTTGGAAATCTGCACTTTTCAAATGTTCCACACGTTATGTTACGAATTTTTGAAAAAGTTCAATAAAGTTTCATGTGGATTTGTTTTGACAAAGTACATTTATAATGCCTGGTTACTTTTATCTCAATGGTCCTGTTGCATTGAATTTTACAATGAATTTGAGCGTAAACGGTTTGAGAGATGTTAAACAAACTGGCAGGTAGTTTCCTGTTTTCTGAAACATCCAAAACCCATACCTCCACTTCCTGAATAAGGGTCTTAATTTCGCAATTTATGACGATACTGAAACCTGGGGAAAAAATACTCCTGGATATTTAGAACCAACTGAACCATTATCTCCGCTAAAAATGCAACAGAATATCTTATGTTTCTGCGCCATTAACAGGCATATTTTAAGCCAAAATCCAATACATTTACATTGCAGTAATTCTGTGGCAATTGAAAGTATAAAGCGTTGCTAATAATGCAGCATAATTACATTCAACCGAGATAATGATACTATTCATCCCTCCCAGAGACAGTGAATGAAAAAAATATATAACAATCATCTTGTGATGATAATGATAAATCGGGAAAGTATTCAAGTGATGAAGTGGAACTTGGCGCATAAAGGCATACAAACATTGAAGAGATAAATTAAGCAGGTGTTTCAAAGAAACTACGTGGATTATGTCCTAGAATGCAACGTTACAACGTTGAATGAGAGAGAATAAAATATTCAGATGGAGCGAAATCACCTCAGCCAATGACACAAATTATAAGGTTAAGTGATCAGGTAAAACGGTTAATGGAGAGAATGACTGTATTAAAACACAGAAATTTTATCAAATAGACAGAATAATTTGTAACATTGAAGTGATAGACGTCACTAGTTAAAAGCAGGAACAATATCTATCATGGGGATTTGTTAGCAGCAAAATGAAGAACTGATGCATTTGAATTATGAAACATGAAGTTACAGCTGAAGTTCAATACGTCACCTGGCACTCCAATTATTGCAATGATGGGGTAGTAGATGGCAAACACCAGACCTTCTGGTATTCCGTGCATTTCTAATGAAAACTCGAGTGCATTATGCACTTCACCGCAAAAACGATCATTGTTGTAGAGGGTGGTAATTCCGCAGGGAGAAATTCAGATATTACATCATTTATGTTAATTACCAATTACTAAAACAAAACAGGTCAGTGCAGCTGCTGTTTGACTGAGGCTTCTGTTAAAACGGAATCGATTGTTTTCCATGGTCTAATTCACAACTCCTATAGGAAGTTATCGGAGTTTGTAGAAGTGTCCAAGTTGCATTCCATCACATAACAGAAAGACAGTTACTTGCATTTAGGGTCCATGTGGACATCTGCATTGCTGAACAGTCTGACAAAAATAAATTGATTTGAAGGACATAACCATTTTCTCACTCAGGATGATTTTTTTTTCTGTTTGATCATTCGCCAAGGTCAAAATGATTTTGAAACACTGTAACGTAATTGGTTGCAACAAAATTGTCGATAAATCCCTCAAAGTAGTTACATTCGAGATGCATGAAGTCAAGTCTTCACTGATACATCACTACCTCTGTGCTATTAAATCAAACCCTCAGATTTAGACTGTTACACTCAGTACAAATATATCTGATTCAGAACAATCATACATGTGCGAAAATCTGATTTAGCGCCTTGACAAGTTGCACAAAAACTGGCACAATATTTATGTGCAATTTCAGGTCAGTGTAGTTTGTCTGCCAAAAATCAGATCAAGTGCCCATGTGATCTGAGGCAAGTTCGCTCCAGTTGGCTCCAATCCAAACTGGCTTTCGTTTTTTTTTGTGATGGATCACCATTTGGATAAAAACGACCTACGAGGGAATTGCACGACTGTTTAACACTTTACAGGACCGAATAAAAAAAAGTGGACGCCATTAACACGCAGCTATTAATTCGGTGATATACATTAGAATATGCATTAAAGCTGAGGTGCAGATAATTAGCATTTTTTTTTGCAATTTTAATTTGGAATATTCAGACGGAAGTGAAACCAGCTTCTATGAATAAGAACCTCGCTAAGAAGCCAGGTCGTCACGGGATTTTGCTAAAGCATCATCTTTGAACACAAATGAGGGTTGTTAACAACGACTTCAAGTCGTTGCGTGGAATACTGCCGCATGTGTTTCATATACAGTTCCTCTAAAATCACAATAATTGAGTATCTACATGATTGCAAGTACTAAAGCACGATACCAAATGCAGAAAATTGGGAGTGTATCCTGCAATATCTGAAGAAAATACCACCTCGGTTCAAAACCAAGAAAACACTGTGAAACACACTTACTTTCTCAAAGTTTTGTGCTGCTCCCATCAAACCCTTTAACTCAGAAATCGATCCAACATAATCAGCAGTAGAATGCAGTGCACTTTTGTGTCATGAATGGACTAAAATATATCTTATTGAGACACAACTGACTGTGAAAGGACTTGGGAAAATATAGCAGTAGAATAATGCAGACAAAAATATGAAAAACAACAGGGGCACAGTTGCAATGGCAGCGGAAGTGGCATGGCTCTAAGCCAAGCCTGGGCCTGGGTACTTGACGGTGGTGATGGCGAAATTCTTGTTGCATCGTGCGGGGATGATTCACTCGTGTGTGTTCGTAGATGAATGGATGAATCTGTGTTTTTGAATTCCAGGCTGTGCGGTCTCATGGAGGAGGGGGGAAATGACCTGGTCGTTCCCTTTTCTTTTTGCTGCTTTTGCGCTAAAATGTGTTCTGGACCAAGCAAGACCCCTTTAAACATTTCAACTAGGTAGACCAGACCCTAAATTTTTTCATTTTTTTTAACAAATAAACATGGACATTCCATGACCGACACATCTGGTCAAACCACTCAGTTTTAAACAAAACATAATTTATGGACAGACCACAGTTTGAATCCAGAACAAAATAGAATGGAATATACAATGACATAAATTATCTGAGAAACAAACCGACTCTGTGGGAAGTTAATGACGCTGTTCCAATTTCTGGAATAATCCCACAAACACACCACTTGGAAAAAAAAAGGAAATTCAAGCACATGTTAGCATAAAACAGAGCTTGCAGAGAGGATCAGACAGAGATCATTGACTGAAGTATGGACCCTGTTTCCACTATAACTGCTTCTCTAGCAACCACATCGACTTGGAACCAATATATCGACCACTGCAGCGGACAGCTGGAACTGACAACTGGAAGCGACAGAGACAAAACACTATAAATGTCGAATGAAACATCACAGAAGCGCTTCACAGGAGTCTCCCAAGCACTGAGGATGTCAATTAGATAGGGCTGGAACGTCTGCCACACAAATTCCGATCTCGGTGAACAGAACCACAACAATACATAAAGTATTAATTTTTAATTTGAAACACCATGCAAAATTATTGGGATTCCACAGTGTATCAGACATGAATGAATACCACAAAAGCAAATAAAATATATTGTTTGCTGTCTTGATTGCCCAATTTATTTATTAAATTCTGTATCCTCAGTACAATTTCTGACAGAGTGCCTTTTACAATTATCTTCTTGAGATAATTCTTTCCATTTCTGTGAAGTAATCATCTGCGTTCCCTTTTCCTCGGCTACCTTGCTAAGATCCCAGAGTCTCATAAATTGCAGTTTAAATAAAGATAACCTGAGAAATACGGAGTACTGTTAAATGATCAAAACCCTTTGAACAGTCAGAGGCACAGCTGAGTGTTTTATAACGTATGGCTGGCAGATTAAAATATCAGTGGATTTTACTCTTTAGTGACTGATTGAGGTGATTTCTTTTTGGAAATATGATACTGTGGATGGACTTGCAAACGTTGTGACAGTCTCAGTACGTTAGTGACTCCAAATGCCTCCAGTTACAGACTGTCTCAATTATTGTTCGCTCTTGGTTTATTTCTGTGGCATATGTAACTTCAGTTTGGAAGTCAGAGAAAATCCAATTTCCATAATCGTTGTATCCCAGTCTCCCAGCTTTGTGAGATTAGGACAAATCGAAAGGCGTACCTCACCCAACTTTAACATTTACTCTGGTTACAGAAATGTGCCAGAGAGCTGGAAATAGTTATTGTGGTTCAAATTTTCAAGAAAAATGTTCAGTATTTAGCTGGAAATTGCAGATCACAGTGTGCCACATCCTTGGAGAAAAATGATCAAATAATATAGTGAAGGACAGATTCGTTGTCCACCTCGAGAGATAAGAATTTGTCATGGATAATTAGCATGGTTTTAACTGAGCTGTTCATAACAAACAAATAAATGTTTTTAAAATATGCCGAGGAATGTTGATGCGGATAATGCAGTTTAAGTAGTTTATATTTATTTCATCCAAGCATTTGAAAATGTCCCAGAAGCCGCACTGAGAGGTTCTCCATTCTTTGAGTGAAGGAACCTCGACTAATATCGGTCCTGATGATGCATGCTGTATTCTGAGAAGGCGATTCACTGTTTGAGCAAAGCCACACATCCCAATCCAACCCATCCCGCCATAGTTCCAGACCGTCAATCCTTCTTTAAATGTTCGATGACATCAATTGTAATTCTCCAAAACTGAAGTGAGTACAGGACCATCCGTCCTTATCTCACATCATATGACAAACGTGCTATCCCAAGACTCAGGTAATTGAATCTTTACTGCAACTACCTCTATGTCACTGATTCCTTCCCCACAAATCATGTCAAAAGGAAATTTCACACAGCATTCCATGCCTCATAAAATACTATACATCTGCTGCAAAACAATCTGACGCAACTGAAATCCAACACAGCATGCACCACCATACCTGCATAATGTTTCCTTTCAGTGACCAGTCTATAAGAACCCTCCGATCCTTTTTTGCATCAACGTTGCCAAATCTACCAACGTTCAATGAAAAATCTGTCTGTTTTGTTTTATATTTTCTCTCCTGTGGTGGATGACTTTGCACATATCCGAAATATATCACCTCGAACATGTGCGTGCCTACTCAATAAAGTTGTCTGCATCGCCTTGAAATCTCATCACTACTGCCAGTTCTACCCATTTTCATTGTAAATGTTACAGTTAATGCCATCATGCAAATCATTTACATATTTTGTTCGTTTTTGGCGCATAATGACTTTCCCATGTAGTAACCATCTAGTCACAGCCTTCCATTCCAAGCGCAAGCTGTTTCTTTATGCTATCAGTTCTCAATCTATGCCGGTTCATCATCATGGACCATATGTTTTCATCTGGAACACGAACACCTTATGTGTGCTTACATCATCAGCTTTCTACAACTGCAAATGCACCACATTTACTACCTTGCTGTGATGCATTCTACTAGTTATGTCTTTGGAAATCTTACGCTGATTGTCTTTTCTCTCCGAGACCTCTGTTCTTTACACAATAAGCTTGTGGTTTTCTTTACACATATCTCTTTAATTTGTTTTCAAATTCAGACCGCTCTTGAGTAGTGGCAGCAGCCGCCATTCTGTTTCTCTTTCATTTCTAGAAATATGCAAGGTTGCTGCGCTGTCTTTTTTATGTTTTGCCGATAAGTGATGTTCTGACACATCTTGTTCGATAAGAGAGCTGAGGGAAGGACATAGTTTCTGCTTTTTGAGAAACTGACAGTGAACCTGCATAATGTAGTTTCACGTGTGAATGGTCTCTAACTTGAACAGGAATTTGTAGGCGGTAGAATTTCCAAAATCCTGCAAACTTTTCCAGTTCGAGCGAGTAGATTTTTCCAGCTTAGAACGCCTGTTGAAGGAACTGTAAAGACTTTCCACAGAGCATCTTGCAGATAGCACACACCATCGCAATCGCACTTCAGTAGTGAAGGGACAGAAATGTTGAAGATTGTGGTTTCAAGGATGACAAATTGGTCTGTTTTGGCCTGGGTTGTGTTTTGCTTTTGAAGTCATACAGAAGCTAAATATGTGCAGACAAATTAATCCTGTTCCATCACACGTCTGACTGAAGCCTTTTAGCTGTTGTGCGGACACGTTTGATACACTTTATGAACTACCGTCCAACAAATTTACAGCTCCAGACACACACCTTGGCCATATTATTCATGACTAGTTGTGTCCAGTAAATACTCTTCTTCTCAAGTTGATATGGGGGTTTTGGAGGTGGTTAAACCTTAATTATCAAAGGTTACGTTTTGATTCTTTCCTTTCGGAAATGATCATTTTCTGCACTTGTATAACATGAATATCAGTGAGCACTTTCCAGGCCATTTTTGAATATTGTTCACGTCCTTTTAAATTTGGACTGTAATTCTTTCCGCAGCTGAGTAATCATGAATGGTGTTGAACATTGTGCAATCATCAGCGAGCGGTCGACATCAAATATTGTGAGGTCTAGAATGTCAACGATGAAGAAGCTAAAGATAATTGAACATGAGCCAATACATTCAGAATCAACTTCAGCTAGTTCCTGTGATGCCTAAGGTACAAGAGTTACTAGCATGCACATTTGTGCCAGTTCTGTCTCAAACAATCAAAGTATCTGCCTCGAAATCTACTGACTCCTAATTTGTTCAGGTTCTTGATGCAAACCTCAGTTGAAATCTGCTTTGATGGCTAAGCAGACTCTCACTACAGCTACGTTTTAGCTCCTTGGTGTATGCTTGGAAGTCAGCCATTGTGAAGTTAGGAGTTATGGGCCAGTGGAATCAATCCGTACATCTTCGAAAAGGGCATTCCCTTGCGGTTAATACTTTACACCATTGTCAACAACCTACTCTGTTAGATTAGATTATATGCCCTCCAGTATGGAAACAGACCCTTCTGCCCAACAAGTCCACACGGACCCTTTGATGAGTAATGCACCCAGACCCATTCCCCAATCCCCACATTTATCCCTGACTAATGCACCTAACACCATGGGCAATTTAATATGGCCAATTCAGCTCACCTGCACTTTCAGCTAATCCATACCTTTGGGTTAGTTAGTTGGTGGCGTGTGGACAGATGTCATGTTAATTTGTTTCATTGAGTTTTTTTTTGTGTGTACAGGATGAGACAGAACATTTTACCACATTGTCTGATATGTTGATGCAAGTGTTGTGGCTGCGATGGAACAGCGTACCTCGTGAAGCTGATAGTTCAAAATGATCGTTGCTACCTTCAGAAAATTTCAGGACTCAAAGACTTGCTAAATCTCATATCTTTAATTGTTTCTTAATATTGTGCTTCATAACGTCATAGTGTTTCGAACAGACACTTCAGTGAATCTAATCTCTACGGCCTAGAATGTGCTAAATATGAACAAATCTCACTTAATGGCACAAGGTTCATATTTTGTAAGTTGTACAAATCTACATTCAAACATTTTAGTTTTAACATTGTGAGGTTACCCGCTTCAACTGTCATTGCTGGATTTGAATTCCATACCTCGATCACGTTTTGGACGAAAAATATTGTCCTCAAGTTCCTTCTGTACCTACTGCCTTTCACCTTAATATACTGGTCCTGCGTTCACGAACTTTCCATCAGGGTGAACAACTGTTGTCAATCCTCTCTACTCATGCTCCTCATAATCCCATGCACTTCTAATAAGTCAACCACCAAACTTCTCTGCTTCAAAGAAAACAGCCTGAACATATCTGACACCTCACCCATAACTAAAGTACTCCAACCAAGCTATTGTATTTGTGAATTTATCCGCACGCCTCCAATTAATGATTATCCATTCCAGAGCGAGTTGACTCGAACTGCACAAATTAACCAAAGTCCTGTAATGCTGCAAAATAACATCCCCACTGTTATGTAATGTGTTTTTTTTCTGATAATGGAGAACACATAACGTAGGCCAATACAGTGCAGTACAAGTCCTTCAGCCTGGAGTTTGCGTGGACATGTGAAACCGATCTGAAGCGCATTTAATCTCCATTATCATCTATACATTTATCCAACGAATGTTTAAATTACCTTAAATTCAGGGTATCTTCCATTGTTCCATGCAGGGCATTCCATGCACTTGCTACTTTTTGAGTAACGAACCTACTTCTGACATCTGTCCTATATATATCTCTACACAATTTAAATCTATAGTCCCTCGTGTCAGCCATTACCGTCCGAGAAAAACGGCTCTCACTGTCCATCCTATCAAATCCTCTGATCATCTTGTATGCCTCTATTACATCACCTCCTAATCTTCATCTCTCAAACGAAAGCAGCTTCAAGAGGTACAGTAGTTCCTCAAAAGATGTTCGCATCACACCAGGCAAGATCCAGATAAATCTCCTCTCAATCTTTCCAATGCTTCCACCTCCACAATAAATGACTGCCCTACTATCCAGTCCTGACTACATAATGGATCTTTGGGAAAACAGAAGAAGTGAGCTTTTTTCCTTTTAGTTTCCTCATGTCATCAGTTTGTAAGTTTGCGGGAATATGGATTGAATAGAATTTGTCCTTGCTTTTCTCTCCTGAGTTATATCACAGCATACTTCCAGTTCCATACTCCATCTCTGAAATTAGGATCTTAATTTCCTACCGTTCGTCCTGGAACTGTCCAGACCTGACCGTTGCAATTCCATCTTCAGATGTTCTTTTCTCCTTCCTTCTTTCCAACGCTCCACACAACACAATTATTTGTTTTCGTCGTTCTTCATTATTCCCACTGTCAACGTTTATCTTCCAGATTCAAATTTGTTAGTCAACTGTCCAGTGAAGCAGACCACTGCATTTAAGTTCCATATTTGAATAAACAATGTTCAAACGCATCCACTAAATTAATAGTGGCTGATGGTCAATAAACGTTGCACTTGCTGCTAGCCACATTCCACGAGTGAACAATATTGATCTATCCCACAGAAAAGTCATATGCAGAAAAGCTAGTAGCAGATAATAAAATGCAGAGTAATTAAGTCTGGTTTCTTTTTCCATTGCATTCCACTCGAACAAGAGTTGCCATAGTTACTTTTTAATACAAAACAATTTGGAGCTCCATCCTTTTGTAACATGCTAAACTATAACTATTACATCATTCCAGTATTTGCATTGTTGAATAAAGTAATTTGTGTATGCAGTTTCAACATCACAATGCATCTAATATAATCGGTCTTATTCTGCATAAGTGTTAAGTGCTATTATTTAGAATTCATTGCTTAGCTGCGCCACCTACAGCAGCGACAATGTGGTCGTAAATGCAGCGAAGATGACTTTCACTGTTCTGTGAATATTTGTTCACCCTTTAGAAGCGAATTCAATTCTCTTAACATCATGCCACCTTCAAATTGTCCGAATTTATTCAAACCATTTTTCCCGAGGACCAATTATTTGAAACATACAATTTGGTTACTTTTTAAAAAATAAACATGTTAACTCAATGTTTAACGCATCCCGTTTGTCATTTTTCAAAAAAAATGGGCGATCCCATTACCTTTGTGCGTGAACGATGGCTAAAACTTCTGAGGCCACCCACCACAAATATGCATAATTGTAGCCTGTGGTGGTTGTTGCTGACTTGACACCCCTTCTCTTAAGTAAAGTGTTAACACGCCAGGTTCCCAAATGTTTTGTCTTTTTAAGTTTCAGATCACGCATGCGCTAAATTGATGACATTAAATCAAACTATATTGTGTATATTTTGAGCTGAAGGAGCTACAATAATTGTTATCCAACATGGAATGACAGCTGAAGTGAAGCCAACGCAATTTATTTCTGCAGCATGTGGAAACTCTAGGAAATTTCCTGTATTCTTGCAATAACATTTGAAAAACGGACTCAAGATCTCAACTAGAAGAGGAACAATTGACACATGCGTTTGTGTGAGGAACTATGACAGACACATGAGCAATTGATACTGCGACATGCTTAGAAAGAATAACGCCAACTGCAGTGGAAATGGGCACACTGGAAATGCATGTAAAACGACAGTCTCTAATAACTGAGACAAGGTTCTGCGTGATTTGAACAGTGACAGAGAGTTATCTAATTAAAATGATATATCCCAAAAGCAATAACAATTATTATCAGCAATATTCAATGCTGCATTTGCCTATAGACTAAAAGGAGTAAAGAATGAACCTTGTGCCATGTCAACTGAGGCAGAGTTTCCTGTGCTGTGCAAGAAGAGATACTGTCACGCCAAAACAATCGCCAGACATGACTGAGCAGTAAATGCGTCGATAACAGAAATATGTTGGATCACTAAATTAGGCAAAGTGGTCCAACCATAGAATGCATGAAAAAGACCAGTTCAAAGAATGTGCCAAGATGTGTAGCTCGAGTGCTCGTTGTTGTGGTTCTGTTCGCCGAGCTGGGAATTTATGTTGCAGACGTTTCGTCACTTGTCTAGGTGGCATTCTCAGTGTTTGGAAGCCTCCTGTGAAGCACTTCACAGGTGGCTCCCAAGCAATGAGAATGTCACCGAGACAGGGGACGAAACATCTGCAACACAAATTCCCAGTTCCGCGAACAGAACCACAACAAAAGACCAATGTTATAGAAATTGCAACTGGCTCCAAGGAGTGTCACAGACAACTCTGCTGACGTCTGAACTACGTAAAATGAATAATAATGAAGACACCGAAGAGTCTTGAAAGGAAATCTTGAAATGTTATTTTTCTTAATTGAAAAGCAAGAGCTGGAGACCACAGTTGAAGAACAATTTGTCAAACATACCTCATGTTTAATATAGAATTTAGCTGATTTTTCTTTTCCTCAGAGAATTGCATGTCTGTGAACCTGTCCACCCAAGAACGTTGTAAATACAATATTGTTGAATATTTCAAGGCACAGCTGGGTAAATTCTAAGTAAGCGAACAAGCTAATGAAATGTTCTGGTAAGCAACAGTGTTTAAGGCCACAAGTAGGTTACTCACAAAGTTTTTGTATGCAAAGTACGACAGGGTGAAGCGATTGGCCTACTACTGTTCCGACTTCAAATTTTCGGATGTGTATCTGTACATGTATCCATAGTGATGGGAAGATAATTTGACTCAATGGTAATCACAACAAGGTATGTTCTCATGCAACAAAAAAAGAAACATGGTGCATGATGACATCAATAACCACTTTGTACTAACACCAACAGTGGAAAAATCAATTGGAGTATAAGTAGTGCAGGCAATCCAGACCGTAGCTTTGTTATTTATTTTGGCAAATTTAGAATGAGAAATACCCGGTGTAAGTAGATAGGTTGAATACCTGGCTTTAAAATTACAAAAACAAATCGCAAAATTACGGATGACACACAATGAATAGAATATATACTATCAACAAAACTCAGTTTGTCCAAACTAGACTTAATTATGCTGTTCCGAAAATTCGTGCAACAGTCCTAATGAACAAACTCCTTAGACACGGATTAATAAAAAAAGGAAAGAGGCTGACAGATCGAAATTAGAACGGCGAAGGAGAGAGAGAGGTTCCAGACTCAACTGTGACGGACTCCTGCAGCCTTTGTTCACACACAGCACTGCTGAATTGACTACAATAAAATATCCAGCTTCCAGGGCTGATCAATACCCCTTCGTATTATAGGTTACTTCTAAAATATAAAACTGTAGGCCTGAAGGATCATTTGTTTAAGTGCAAACAAAAAGTCTCCCGAATAACATTTTCATCACTGTACCACTTCAGCAGTTTCAGTGCGTGGAATGTTTTTCACAACTCCCCTGAAAAAAACTCAAGGACACAGTATCCTTGAGAAAACTCACAACTACTTTTAAAAAGGACCCACGTTGTGACAATAGGCAGCTCATCTTATTCACACACCACTATCTGCGTGAAAAAGTTGCCCCCTAAATTTCTGTTATGTATTTCCTTCTCACCTTATCCATACAGATTTCTCGTGGACATTATATAAAGCTATTGAAATACCTGCGTGACATTCATGTTGAAATACTAAAGTAATCCACAAGTAATCCAACTAATCCACCACCTATGTATTCAGAAAAATTAGAACTTGGATGAGATTGTTTTCGGTTACTGGTTAGACCTCATCTCAGTACCTACACTGAGCAGTTTCACTACATAGAGGCTTAAAAACATGTTGCATTGTGATATGGACGCGGCTGGCAATTTGCATACGAAGTGTAACACTATGATCATCCTCATAATATCGAAAATTAAATGTGTAGAAGCGTGATTTAATCTGTGTGCTCAAGAGATTCTAAGTGAAATTCAGGTTGTAACTTCGTTATCTGTCTGGACACTCTCTCTATGAATAACTGACGGCAACTTGTGGCAGTGCTGAGCTTCACAACCTTTGGAAATAATTTCAATTCTGAAGTATCTTGAATGCAGACGGTATCGTCATTTGCTATCCGATTCCAGTGGTTTTAGTATTCCGGGAAGAAATAAATTTGATAATGCACTTGTCATATCTGTTAAAAAGAAACTCTGGAAAAAATATTCTGTCTCGCCTGTTGGGATCAGGATTTTATTTTCCAAAACTGAATGCTGTCTGAGTGTAAGGGAATTTAATTGTGATGATATTGTGCCGTGCATGATATTGTGCTTTGTTGTGGTCAACTATGGAAAATCACTTGTGACTATTATGTAGCAACGTTATTTAATCTGTATGCCTAATTGATTCTAAGTGAAGTTTAGATTGTAATTTCGTTATCTCTATAAATTTCTATACAGTATTTCTATAAATAACTGATGGCAACTTGAACATTAGACAGAGCTGAGCTTCACAACGTTTGGAAATACTTTCGTCTCTGAAATACCTTGAATGCATAAGACGTCATCATTTGCTATCTGACTCCAGTAGTTTTGGTATTCTTAAGAAGAAATAGTTTTGATAATAAGCTTTCCATATCTGTTAAAAAGAAACTCTGGAAAAAGTCTTTCTGCTCCTTTCGGGATCGGGATGAATTCTTCCAAATTTGCACGCTGTCTGGAAGTAAAGGAATTTAATGGTCATGACATTGTGCTTTGTTATGGAGAAAAATGGAAAATAACTTATGACTCTATTTTGTAGCATATTATTGGGCTGAAGTTTGATTTTTTTTGCGTACGGTCTCTTCAGATTAATCTGTTATACTGGTGGACATTACATTGACTCGAAATTGACAAATGGCTCTTCTTCCTCTTTTGGGATGTAAGAACTTTCATCCAGCAGCTTGCACATTATATTAAAATCTTATTACGGTATAGCAAATGAGTTATGATAACTCAAACGATGTTGCATTGTGATATGGACGCGGCTGGCAATTTGCATACAAAGTATAACAGTATGATCATCCTCATAATATCGAAAATTAAATGTGTACAAGCGTGATTAATAAATTAAGTTTATTGTAACATTAAAGTTGTTTTGGAGATTGCTACAACCTCCAGAAGGCAGGATTAGTTGCAGTATACAGAGGCCGAACGAAGTTTTCATCATTCATAATGCACATTTCTTTTGGAATTAAGAAGGAAATGTTTAAAAGCGGAAAGTCCGGCACAAAATGCTTACTATATAGTGCACATTGCCTTACACTGATGAGTTATTCATTTTCTATAGCTCTATTGATAAGCATTAGTGTGATAAGAAGCTCCCTGGACATTTTGAATAATATTCCCAATATCTAATTTCCACTTTAGAAGATAGAATTGCAGTTTCTCTAGTGCGTGGACTGGAATTCTCACAAGTGTTTAAATAAACGCACGGTTTGCCCAAAAGACGCACAGATGCCTTTTGGAACATATGCCTGATGAAGGAGTCGGAGTACGAGACACGTGCTGAACAACGAATGAAAGTCATGAAGCATAGAGTCATACAGATGTACAGCATGGAAACAGACCTTTCGGTCCAACCCGTCCATGCCAAACACATATTCCAACTCAATCTAGTCCCACCTGCCAGCACCTGGCCCATATCCCTCCAAACCCTTCCTATTCATATACCCATCCAAATGCCTCTTAAATGTTCCAATTGTAGCAGCCTGAAATACTTCCTGTGGCAGCTCATTCCATGCACGTGCAATCCTCTGTGTGAAAAAGTTTACTCTTAGTTCTCCTTTATATCTTTCCCTTCTCACCCTAAACCTATACCCTCTAGTTCTGGACTCCCCGACGCCAGGGAAAAGACTTTGTCTATTTATCCTATCCATGCCCCTCATAATTTTGTAAACCACTTTTAGGTCACCCCTCAGCTGCCAACGCTCCAGGGAATACTGCCCCAGCCTGTTCAGCCACTCCATGTAGCTCAGATCCTCCAACCCCAGCAACATCCTTGCAAATCTTTTCTGAACCCCTTTAAGTTTCACAACATATTTCTGATAGAAAGGAGACAAGAATTGCACGCAATATTCCAACCGTGGCCTAACCAATGTCCCGTACAGCCACAACATGACCTCCCACCTCCTGTACTCAGTACTCTTACCAATAATTGAAAGGTAACCAAACGCCTTCTTCACGCGTGACTCCACTTCCAAGGAGCTATGAACCTGCACTCCAAGGTCTCTTTGTTCAGCAACACTCCCGAGGACATTACCATAAAGTGCATAAGTCCTGCTAAGATTTGCTTTCCAAAAATGCAACACCTCGCATTTATCTGAATTAAACTCCATCTGTCACCTCTTAGCCCATTGACCCATCTGGTCCAGATCCTGTTGTAATCTGAGGTAACCCTCTTCGCTGTCCACTGCACCTCCAATTTTGGTGTCATCTGCAAACTTACTAACTGCACCTCTTATGCTTGCATTCAAATCATTCATGTAAATGACAAAATGTTGATGGTCCAGCACCGATCCTTGTCGCTCTACACTGGTCACAGGCCTCCAATCTGAAAAACAACCCTCGACCACGACACTCTGTCTTCTACCTTTGAACCAGTTCTGTATCTAAATGGCTTGTTCTCCTTGTATTCCATGAGATCTAACCAGACTGAGATTTTCAGCTGTTAAAAACACAAAATTCACAGGTGGGGGTTTGAAAATCAGAAATACAGAACAGGGCAGAATTGGAGAGACTATGAGATCTGGGATTTTGTAGAAAGTCAATGGAGCAGGAGACGTGAGAAAGTGAGGACACTTTCTGAAATGCGAGAAGTTGGGGTAATAATATCCGTGATATTTCAAATCTTTGGAAAAGGAGATAAAGCGTATATTTCAGAAAGGCAAATTGTAATATGAAAGCAAGCTAGCGGAAAACATAAAAACTGATTGTAAAATCTTCTATAGATATATGAAAATAAACGGACTGGTCAATGCAAATGTATGTCTCTAGTAGTTAATGTCAGGTGGTTCCATAATGAACAACAGGAGATCTCAGAGCAGTTGCACAAATACTTCGTGCCTGTCTTCAAGAAGGAGGACGCTACTAACCTTCAGAAATTCTCCAGGACAAAGGGTCAGGAGTAAAGGAAGGAATGAAAGAAATCCATATTTATCAAGAAATGGATTGGCGAAAACTGTTGGGATTAAAACTCAAAACGTCTCCAGTGGTCTGGTGCTCTGCATCCCATTGGACTTAGAAAAGTAGCCGACGACGTAATTTACAGCAGTATGTACAATCCGAAGAATTCCAAGAGAATGTCGGGTAGCGAATGTAAACCCTCTATTTTTAGAAATGAAGGAGAGAGAAAATGGGGAATTGTAGGAAAGGTGTTCTTACATCGGTGGAGAGGAAAATGTTGATGTCAATTATGAAGGATGCAATAAATAAGCATTTGTGAAGTGGTGAAAAAGTCCATGCATGTCAGCATGAGAAATCACGCCTGACAAATTTTCTGCAATCTTTCAAGGACTTGGGCAATAGAGTGGGCAAGGGTGGATCAGTAGATCTTCTGTATCTCGAGTTCGAAGGGTTTATACAAAGTTACACACAGAAGTTTAGTAAGTGAAATTAAAGCTCATGCATTGGAGGTAATACACTGGCGGGGATAGAGAACTGTTTGGCAGCTAGGAAGCAGATATTTGAAATAAACAGGCACTTATCGCAATGGTTATTAGTGACAAAGTGGGGTGTCATAGTGTACAATGCTGTGACCCTAGTTTTTCACAATGTCCATTCACGATTTGGATGCACGAGTTTATTCTTTAAATGTGCATATGACATGAAGCTGAGCGACAGCGTGTGCTGTCTCGACGATGTCAAAGATGCTGCAGAGTGACTTAGGCAGACCTGAGGAGTGGGAAAACATTTGGAAAATGAATAATCATGTGTATAAATGAAAGGTTGTCCACACTCTATTCGCAAGAACAAGAAGGCAGATTATTATCTGAATGGTGGAGGTACAGGAAGAGATGAGGTGTAACAAGACCTTGAAGTCATGGTAGAACAGTCACCGAAGGTTGGCATGCAGGTGCAGCAGGCCCTGAAAAAATCTAATGGTATACGGACCTTTGTTTTGAGACGATTTATGTGTCGGAGTAAGGATGTCTTTCTGCAGATATGCAATGCCTCGGTGAGGCTACACCTCGTGTATTGATGAAGTTTTATTCTCCTAGTCTGCAGCAAGACATTTTAGACTCGAAACTTTAGATTTTTTTCACTTCATGTATGCTGCCTGACACACTTGGATATCAAGTATTTTTTTTGCTGTTTTCAATAGATTTAAGTATCGGCAGTAGTTTGCTCCTTCTCTCAATTACATAAATTCAGTCACAATCAAAGGCACGTTTTCTCTCACTTTCACTCTCACGCTATCAACATCTTCAGAAAAACTCTCTCGCACGTATATTAATGCGTGAGATATTCAAAAATAATAAATCCAACATAGTATAATGAAGAAATACCATTGTTTTGGAACAGTTGGTGTTTGCGGACGGCAAAAGGTGACAGGTTCTTTCACTCATACACAAACCAGTTCACACTTACTCCCACTCTCATGCACTCTGTTACCCCTGCACACACGATGAAACATATTGCATACCTTACAATTCTATTGAGCACTGAGAACAAAGAACATAGCGCATTACAGCGCAGTACATGTCCTTCAGCACTCGATGTTGCAACGAACCTGTTGGCAGGAACCTGACCAAACTCAAACTGAGGGTTGAGGATGATCTTTAGTTTGATCAACGTGTCATCGCTCTATGGCTATGTCAGGTGAATAGATGAAAGATAGATGGATGGAAAACAGTAATGCAGCACTTACTCTTCTTCTCAGTGAACATCTTGCATCTGATGACGATGGGTTATCCAGTGAATGCTAATAGGCAAAAAGGAGGGGAGGTGCCAGGAGATAGAACACAAATAACACATTAATGATGAGTAACAGTCACGCACGACAATTAATTATGGCTTCATTTACAAAAAAAATGTATTCTTCACTACGTTTTGCTAAATAATCGTAGATGCCATTGTCATATTATGAAGGAAGTAGCTGAAAATGTGTTGCTGGTTAAAGCACAGCAGGTCAGGCAGCATGCAAGGAACAGGAAATTTGACGTTTCGGAAATCAGTTTCTCCAGTTGAACTCAGATTTCTCCAGGTTCCTCATTTCCCCTGTCCCCATCTTGTCTCAGTCGATTCCCTTGAACTCTGCACCGCCCTCCTAACCTGCAATCCTCTTCCTGACCTCTCCGCCCCCACGCCACTCCGGCCTATCACCCTCACCTTGACCTCCTTCCACCTATCACATCTCCATCGCCCCTCCCCCAAGTCCCTCCTCCCTACCTTTTATCTTAGCCTGCCTGGCACCCTCTCCTCATTCCTGATGAAGGGCTCCAGCCCGAAACGTCGAATTTCCTGTTCCTTGGATGCTGCCTGACCTGCTGTGCTTTAACCAGCAACACATTTTCAGCTCTGATCTCCAGCATTTGCAGACCTCACTTTTTACACTATGAAGGAAGTAGGGACTGTTTCGAAGAAAATACATTATTATTTAATTTCAGCTGACTGCAGATCAGATCACGGGAGTCACTCCAACCAATACACAGGCGATAAGACTAGCGGAATTCCAGACATGATATGTGGTCCAAACAAACAAACCCAATGTAAAACTCTGAATTTCAGCGTTGCACGACCACCTACAAGTCCACCTCAAATTATACACCATCCTGACTTGCAACATTGCGAATGCTCATCAGTTTTGCTGGCATGATAGAAATCCCCCAACGCTGCAACCACCATCCCAAGCAATGACATTTTGCCCCAACAGCATATGCCCTTTATGGCTTCAGGAAGGCACGCCATCACCATCAGTACGACGTGGAAATTAGTGAGGAGAAATAAATGATGAGCAAACCAACGATATTCATGTTTTGAAATAAAATATTAAAGCATCTGGAATGGGTTTTAAACCACCTTCACATCTGTGAAACATAAAACTCCTTCTAAAGTGATGGCTGTAGGTATCCCATTTTGGAACGCTTCCATTGAATTGGAACTAGTACTCCCTACTCTCGATATTATTACATTCTGAGGGCACATGACAGTGAGATGATACATTACTGAAGACTGTTGAGGAGAGACATTAGAACCAGTGTCATTAAAATTCCAAATCGCCCAGCAGAAAGCAGATAGGATAGTGCAGCTGCTTGGAGTTGGGGTTGTGTGGGGAGCATTTCTGACGGAAAATTTTGACTAAAGGTATTACATTGTTTTTTTTTCATTCTCCGAACCTGGTTCGAATCTGAATTTGAAAAATCCACCTGCTCTGATTTTTCTCCTCGTAGAAAACCTTTTTCAGATCTGTGTCATTGAGATAGTAAGATTCAGCTGCTGTTCTCAGGTGGTTAGACCTGTGAAGAAATTGGGATTCCAACTTGTTCCCATAAACCCACCAGCAATGAATATTATTTATTCTGCTGCCGGCAATACTTCGACTCACAACCTGAACTCATTGTGTGGAAACACACGAGAGTTTCTGAATTCACAGCAAATTTTGTTGAAACCTTCCTAAAGCTTCAAAAATTGAATAATTCAACGCTTCTTCTAGTTCTTAAATGGAACTGACACCATGTCCGGTCTGATCTTTCAGACTCAGTGATAGAAATCTGTTTATACTGAGTATAGAAACATTATTGTCTCAGACTCCATGGTACAGCATTTGGTTAAGTTCGATCACAATTGTCTATGCTTAATTTGTTTTGGATTATTTTGGCTGATCACTGAAATCCCTTGCATTTCTGTTCATATAACAATAGCTTGTCACAATGGACAATATTTCAATTACTTGTACAATAGGTCATTCAAATCCATTAATTTAACGAAACATAGCGCCAGTCTATTGTACAGAAGATAGCGTTTTGATTTATTTCAGAAGAAATATCTTTTAAGTTTACAATATTATGGAAAACAACAAAGATTGGTTTATCTGGTCACATTAAACAACATCAAATCAATAAAACGTGCAAGAATTCCTGATACTACTCATTATTACTGCACATTATGTCTGTTGAAATGGCATATTTCTTGTCTTAGTATTGTTACGTTATACTTTTGGAACATTGCACATGGCTAACATCGAATATTTCCATTTTCATATTTCGAATTAGTTAATAAATCGACACAACAGATATTTAAGATCATTCTTTAACGCAATTCTGAATTTATTTTGGGTTCCAGCATAAATAAACGGGTTGATGCAGGAACACAAAAATAAAAGCATAAATCCATTCTCCTCAAGGATAAATGTTGACTCACTGAAATCTGAACCTGAGAAATAGGTAACTTTGGCAATTCGGACATAGAAAGTCGTGATGAAAGGTAACAAATACAGCAAGAGGAAACTACCTGAAATGGAAAAGAGTAAAACAATAGATTTTCTCCGTTTTTTCATCTCTGGGTCATTCTGATTCTCAACGTAACTGTGAGCCCGGAGTCTCCTGCGGGCTGAATTCGCCAACCGAATGTTTCTGACGGTCAAAGCATTGAATAGTAAAATCAGAGTAAATGGGAGAACAGGGCTGAAAATGCAACGTATTAAGTCATATGCAGCCCATGCAGGCGACACATAAAATATCAATATTGGTTTGCAGAACCAGGGTACATTGTTGAATGTGTACAGAGGTTCATAGATAAAATACAAAAATGCGTTTTTTACAACACATACTGCAGCCACGATTCCTATGACTCGTGCTGCTGTATTTTTCGTGCAATATTTTATTTTCAGCTTCTGACAGGAAATCGCCACAAATCGATCAAAGGTGAAAGTTACAGTTAGCCAAGCAGTGCAGTCTCCTGCAGTAGAAGATAAGACAGTACGGAGACTGCAAACGGGAGTGATGGACAGGAAACTAAATGGAAAGTAAATTCCAGCAATCCGGTTTAATATTACTGCGGTGACCAGGAGCAGGAGATCTGTCACCGCCATGGATACCAGGTAAAGTGTCATACACCCAGACAGACCACACTTTTTTCGAGACAGAATCGCAATCACAGTCAAATTTGCTGCAACAGAGAGAAAGAGATAGAGATAGATAGATCGTGAGAGACAGAACAGACAGAGATAAAATCCGTGCTTCATAAAATGGTAGAATATGCAAAGTACTTCTTTGACCTGCAGTAAAACTAATGGTTTTACTGAAAACTTATGGAATCCCTACACTATGGAAACAAGCCATTTAACAAAAGTCCACACCAACGGACCCCTGATTCTGTCACTGCAACCCTGCAATTCGGATGGCTAAGACACCTAATCAAGACATTCCTGGACAATGTAGGCAATCTTCCAGCATGGAAATGTCAACCAATTTGCATGTTTTTGGACAGTGGGAAAAAATCACGCGTGGCAGAAACACGCACACACAGAGTTAAAATGTGCAAACACAACACAGACATTCGTGTGGGGCTGGAATTGAACCAGGTCTGTGGTACTGTAAGACAAAAGTGTAAACTAATGAGCCACTATGTCACGTTGAAATGTATTTCTCCGTGATATGTTTAGCTTACTGCATTTAAAATTATATCTGGGTAATGAATACGCTTGTTAATGGTGTAGAAATATAGGATATTTTCTTGGATATTTAGTGGAGAATAAGAAAAAGCAATGAGGCATCTCTAGCAAAAACCTTGAACCAATAAGTAAACCTGAGAAAATTCAACAGCAAAACATGAAAGAAATTGTTGCAGGAAGTAAATTGTAAAGTCATAATTAAGTGTGGAAACCGGCAAGAACACGGTTTACAGTTCAATGAAGGTCAAAGACGGCGCCTTCTGTTGAAAAGATGTGAAATTGTTCACAGTTTCGAATATCAGCAATCGATTTGCTAAGGTACATGGTGAAACTTAGGAGGGGTTATTAAAATCACCAGCACAGACTCACATAGGACAGACTGCATGGAAAGTGTGAGCAATCAAACGTCAAACACGCCGTATAAACGAATGACAATAAAAGGTTATTACAGGACTTAAGGTGTTACATCTGAATGTATGCAGTGTAACGAATAAGGCAAGTGAGCTTGGGTCGTGAATCAAAATTGGCACCACAAATGTGATGGGCATAACAGTGATGTCGCTGTAAGGTGATCAAGGTTGACAGCTGAATATTTAAAGAATATATGTCTTTTCAAAATAAATACAAGTGGGCAGAAGGGTGGGATCGCCTTATTATAATTAAGTAAATGAATAGCAAGAAATGAAGGATAACATAATATTGAGGAACTGCAGAAGCAAAGAAAAATATCGGCCTCCAAATAGTCGTCAGGAAATGGATGCAAAATAACCAAGGAGATTGAAAAGATGCGTTGGAAATGAAAGGATGCAGAGGTTATGGGGATTTCAATATGCAGATAAACAAGGAAAATAAGGTTTCATAGTGGATTGCAAGAAATATAAGCTGTGAAATGTTGACCAGACGGCGTTTTGGAGCAGCTTATGGTGGAACACTCTGGCGAAAAGGCAAAACTGGATTTATTTTCGTATAATGAGGCAGACGTGATAAGGAAGCTGAAGGGAAAGGAACCCTTAGGGGGCGTGATCTTTGTATGATTTGATTTATTCTAAAATTTGTGAAGCGGAAGATAGAATCAAAGGTAGCGCTATTGCAGTTGGACAAGCACAACTACTGAGTCATGGGGAGGAGCAGGTTAGAATTAACTGGGAGAGAAGGCTAGCAGGAAAGGCAGTGGAACAGCAACGTCAGGGGTCTCTTTAAGTAAGTCAGGAGTCACAGCAGAGACTTATCTGAAGGAAACGAAGCATGGCACGGGGAGGAAGAGACAATCAAGGCTGATTGGGAAAGTCAGGGTTATCATAAAAACAAAAGAGAAAACATATAATGTGGCGAAAGGTATTAGGAAACTACAGAATTGGGAAACTTACAAAGAGCAACAGAGAGCAACTAAAAAAGAAGTAAGAACGGAGAAGAGTTAATATGACAGTAAACTAATCATTGATATGAAGGAAGAGTGTAAGGGTTTCTTTATATCTATGGAAGGCAAAAACGAGGCCGCTGGAAAATGACCCTGCACAGAGAGTAGTGAGGAACAAAGAAATGACTGAAGAACTTAATAATTACTTTGTATCAGTCTTCATGGTTGAAGCGATAAGTCGAATCCCCAAACCTTTCAGAGCATGAGGGGGTAGAGCTGAGAATGGCGACCATCATAAAGGAGAAGATGCAAGAAAAACTGAATGTCCTGAAGTTGGGCAAATTACCTGAACCAAATGGATTGCACCACAGAGTTCTAAGAGAAATACGTAAGAGATAGTAGTGATGATCTTTCCGGAATCACTTGAATCAGGGATGGTCCCAACGGACTGGAAATTCGTTAACATGATACCCGTGTTTATATAGGAATTAAGGCAAAAGACGAAAAGTTTCAGATTGATTAAGTGAACCACAATCCTGCAATCCAATGTGAAGAATGAGCTTTCTAAATATGTGAGGCAAAATAGGGGAAACTCCGCCTGGTAACATTAAGGGGAGACAATGCCTGACAAAACTGCTAGACTTCTTTGAGAAAGTAACCAGCCGGTTGGCCATGGGGAGCCAATGGATGTATAATAACTGGACTTCAAGAAGGTGATTGACAAGTTGACGCACATGAGGCTATTAGGAAAGATAAGAGCCCATGGTGTCAGAAGCAAGGTACCACCATGAATCAAAGATTGGCTGTCTGGCAGAAAACAGAGGGTGGGGGTAAAAGTGTCGTTCTCAAGATGGCAGCCTTCTACAGGGCTCAGTGTTGGCGTCACAAGTTTTCACTTTATACTGTAATGATCTTGATGAAGATATTGAAAACATCCTGCATACTTTTGCTGAAGATACGAAAATAGGTAGAAGGATAGACAGCATTAAGGAGGCAGCGAGGCTGCAGAAGGATTTAGACACGTGAAGAGTGTAGTCAACGAAGTGGCAGATGGAGTACAAAGTGAGGAAGTGTGCGGTCGTACACTTGGGTAGGAAGAATATAGACAAGGTTTATTTTCTAAATGGGAAGAAAACTCAAAGTCTGAGGTGGAAAGGGTCTTGGGAGTTCTAGTCCAGGATTCTTTTGATGTAACCTTGCAGGTTGAGTCAGTAGTGAGGAAGGTAAATGAAATAATGACATTTACTTTAAGAACATTTGAAGGTAAATACAAGAATGTGCTTCTGAAATTCTGTAAGGCACAGGTCAGACCACAATTGAAGTATTGTGCGAAGCTTTGTGCCCTTACCTCAGGAAAGATGTACTATCCCTGGAGCATATTCAGAGGTGATTCAGAGGAATGGTCCCAGGAATGAAATGCTTAACGTATGAGGAATATTTGAGCACTCTGGGTTTATTGTCGATGGACTTCAGAAAGACGAGAGGGCATCTACTTGAAAATTACAGAACACTGAATGTCCTGGACATTGTAACTGCTAAGAAGATGATTCCATTTGTACAAGAGACTCGAACTCGAGAGCATAGCCTTAGAGGGAAGGGAACACTTCTTCGAACGGAAATAACGAGAAACTTCTTCAGCCAGAGAGTGGTGACTTTTGGAATTATTTGCCACAGAAGGCCGCAGAGGATAGATCGTTGACCATATTTCAGACAGAGATAGAGAGGTTCTTAGATATCAAACTGATAAACAGCTTATGGGGAGAAAATGGGAGAATGATTTTGAGAAACTTAATAGACACGATTCAATGTCAGTATAGGCTCGATGGGCTGAATGGCTGATTTTTGCTCCAATAGCTTATGGTCTGAAGTGGAAGGAAATAAGTGGCCAATTTGCATTTCTATTGTTTCGGAAGTAAAAGTGGACAGGATGCAACAGTAGTACCGAGTTCGTCAGCTGATCATCACAAGCACTTGCTGGGCAGAACTGCCTTTCCAGGAATCAGTCAGGTAAATAATCCATTATCTGAACTGTTTCCAAATCATTGATAACATTCCTTAAAGAAGGGCACCAGTGTTGTCGTCAATAGTTTACATGTGGACTCATTATGCCCTTGAAAATGAAGCACAACTGCACTGTTTTTGAATTCAATTTCTCTCGACATTAATAGTAATTTCTATTCACTTCCCAGTTACTTGATGCACCTGCACACTTGCATTTGGTGATCCACTTACATGGGAATATCCCCAGCCTAAAACTCTGCAAGCTCTCATCATATAGATACCCTGCTTATTCTTTCTTCCAAAATGGGCGTGTTCACATTTATTTCGCATTATACTCCAATTTTCACAGTTTTATCTATTCACTGAAACTACTTTTCTCTCGTAACCTGCTCATATTCTCTTCACAAAGTTAGTTCAAACCTCTTTTTCTTGCTCATTATTAGCGAGTTTTGAGAAGATTTGTAGCTCATGTTGAGGTTCTGGATATAGGTTTGCTCGCTCAGTTGGGAGATTCGTTTCCAGTTTCCAGTTCAGCCAGCAAATCTACATCCAGTTGTTTATCATGTTTGGAAACCTTACATTCGTACTATTGACCATGACATTCATCAACACTGCAACATTTAGAAGCCTCATCACTGACTCTTGCGAAATGCCAAGCTTTGCAGCTTAGGAAAACAAGATCCATTTTTACTTACACATTGCTCCCTGTTCGCAAACTCATCTACGTATGCAAACACACTCAAACTTGCATCATGGTAGTTCATTCTCCACAATAAATATGATATGGTAGCTTGCCTAATACATTTTAGAAATATGTGTGCATCTGGCTGTTCCTCCGCATTCACTTGTCATGTCACCATTTCAGAAAAAAGGGCAAGTAATCAGTAATTTCGATTTTACTGACAAAATCACGTTTATACTGCCTCATTGCTTTCAGGTCAATCGTCCTGGGGAGAATATGAGGCATTGCAGGGTGTTTGGAGCAGAACAAAATTATGCCTCAATGGACATACATACGGAAGCATGAACAGTAATCAATGTGTAATGGCAGACCTACAAACGACACTCTGAAAGCAGAAACAGTGCACTGTAAGATCGGGACAAAGAACAAACAACCAATCTGGGAAAAATATCTTCCTTCAATATCTGCCAACAACTCGAAAATTAAATCACTCAAATGCATTAACTCTCTGAGTCAAAGATCTCAAGCTCTAATTTCTGGAAATCACTCCGTTACTAATTAATTGAAACCATGATAGCAAGGTGACCATCCCCTCCCAGAAACAATAGTCATAACACAATGCATAATAGTGCTTCATTGATTGAAACAATTTCTCTTAATTACTTGTCACTCGTTGTTCTGCAGAAGGTGGTGATTTGTCTTCTTGCTTCATTGCACTAATTTTTCTTCAGATTCACAATAATGCCATTAGGAAGGAAGTCAAGATCCTGGGCATTACGTGTCAAACTAAACTTAATGATTACCACAGTTCAGGAATGGAACTATCTGTTGCCTTTGTAAGGGCAACAAGGAAATAGCAATAAATACTGGCCCACTGGGAGGCATCTGGGCTCTCTGGTTCAATCGTGTAAAAGTCCCACGCTCTCATCCAGTGAATCGTTTTCAAGATTACTCTGTCAGAGTTATGCAGTCCACTAAACAATAGGTCTCCATTTCCACCCTCATAATATGCCCACAGTAAAAAATGGATCAACATAATGCATCCACACGTTCATGCTGATAACAATGTGATCAGTCACCATCTGAAACAGCGCCAAAAACACGAGGGATCCATTTGCATTGTGATAATATTATAGTAACTTTCCCAAAGCAATATTGGCAATGCTAAATGTAGCACGTTTAAATTGCAGTACTTTTGTGGTACGTGGCCCTTAAAAGCGTTGCAAAAAATGCAACGCTTGCATTGAATGCATTTAATAATCGCATTCAACCGAGATAACAATGCTATAAATCCTTAAAACAGACTGTGAAAAACCAACAAAACCATGTTTGTATTTTGACGTTATAAGGATAAATGAGGGAAAGTATAAATGAGGGAAAGTGTAAAATGTTGAAGTGTCTCTGGTCACAAAAAGTTCCATAAGCATTAAAGGGGCAAATTGACCAAGACATGAGAAGCAACCACGGGCAAAAGCTGGCAAAATAACACGTTAAATGAGCGAAATTAACACCATTATTTGGAGAAGAAACATTTCTGTTCATGACGTAAATTATAAGATTAACTGGCAAACAAACATTGTTAGAGTGGACGATTGAAAGTGTAAAAAGGCAGAAGTACTATCACAAAAGCAGAACAATTTATACCACTGAAATGACGACATAGCTAGTGAAAATCAGAAAGGATATATATCATGGAATTGAGTTATTGGTAAAATGAAGAATTGATGAAGTTGACCGATGATCCACGTATGACTGAAGTTCCATACTTCACCTGGCACTCCGATTGTTGCAAGAACGGGATAGTAAATGGCAAATGCCAGACCTTTCGGTATTCCGTGCATTTCCAGCACAAACTGTGGTGCACTACGTACTCCGCTGCAAAATGATCATGTTTATATCGGGTGGAAAGTCTGCAGGGAGATAATTAGATTTTTTTTACAGTAATTGCATTCAATGAAAATAAATAGAGCAGTGCAGCTGCTGTTCAGCGAATGTTTCTGAGCAGATGGAGTAGATTGTTTACCATAGGTTAAAATATTTTTCCAACATGACATCGCCAGAGATTGTAGAACTCTCCTAGTTATAGAGTTACACAGTCATACACACGTACAGCACGGAAACAGACCCTCAGTCCAACTCGTCCATGCTGACCCACATATCCCTAACCTAATCTTGTCGTATTTGCCATCACTTGGCCTATATCCCTCTAATCTTCCTATTCAAATACCCATTCTGATGCGTTTTAAATGCTGCAAGTATACGAGTCTCCACGACTGCCCCAGGCAGCTCATTCCATGCACGAACCACCCTCTCTGTGAAAATGTTGCCCCTTAGGTCTCTTTTATATCTTTCCCTGCTCACCATAAAACTACGCAATTGAGTACTACATTCCCTTCCGCGAGAGAAAACACTTTCTCCATTTATCCTACTCATGCCCCTCATGTTTTTTATAAACTTCTATAAGGTCAACCCTCAGCCTCCGAAACTCCAGGGGAAACACCCCAAGCCTGGTCAGGCTCTCCGTCTTGCCCAACTCCTCGAAATCTGGTAACATTCTTCCACGTTTATGTGTTCCACGACATCCAGCGCGTCCTCCTTATAATATGGACATTTTTCAAGATGTTAAAATCGATTGCCCCACATTTTATGTCTTCCACGTCCTTCTCCAAAGCAAACACTGATGCAAAATACTCATTTAGCATCTATCCCATCTTCTGCAGTTCCAACCATATGTTGCCTTACTGATCTTTGAGTGTCCATATTCTCTCCCTACTTCCCGATTTGACTTCAATATATTTATAAAAACCTTTTTGAATATCCTTAACCCTATTTGATAAAACTATCTCATGTCGCCTTTTTACTCTCCCGTAGTCCCTTTAAAGTATATGCCTACTGCCTTGATACTCCTCAATGGAATTTCTGGACCTCTTCTGTCTATATCGAGCATATGCTTCTTTCTTTTTCTTGACCAAAACCTTAATTTGTCTGGTCATCCAAAGTTCTCTACACATACCAACCTTTCCTGACACCCTAACATGGATATAATGTCTGTGGACTCCCGTTACCTCATTTTCAATTTTCCATTTTCCAGCCATGCCTTTACCTGTGAACACCTGCCCTCATTCAGCTTCTGAAGGTTCTTGCCAAATATCGTGAAACAGCCTTCCTCTAATTTAGAACTTCAACTTTTAGATCCAATCTATCTCTTTCTAACACTATTTTAAAACTAAACGAATTATGGCCACTGGCCCCAAAATGTTTCCCCATGGATGTTTCAGTCAACTGCCTTGAATGTTTTCCCATGTGTAGGTCAGGTTTTCCGCTTTCACTCATAGATACATTCACATATGTCTTTTACACACTGAAGAAGTCTATTTCCATCTAAACCCTTAACATTATCGCTGTCACATTCTATATTTGGAAGGTTAAAGTCATTTACCATACACAGCCTTTTATTCTTACAGATATCTCCTTCCACACTTGCTTCTAAATATCCCGCTGACTATTGGGGGGTCCATAACACCATCCAAATAAAGTGACCATCCCTTCTTATTTCTCAGTTACACTCAAAAATTTTCCCTGGATGTATTTACAGGAATATCTTCCGTAAGTACAGCTGTCATGCTATTCCTTATCGAAAACACCACTCCCCCTCCTGTCTTGCCGCTCTTTCTCACCTACTCATAGCATTGTGTCCTGGAGCATTCATATGGCAATCCTGTTCATCCCTGGATCACGTTTCTGTAATTGGTATGATATCCCTTTCCCATGTTCCTAACCATGCCGTACGATCATCTGCCTTCCTTGTTAGTTCTCTCGCACTGAAATAAAAACAATTTAATTGATCAGCTCCACCCTTGATCTCTGGTCTGTCCCTGCCTGCCCCAACTGTTTGACACGTTCTTGCCCCGGATGCACCAGTCTCCGTTTGATCACTTTCCTCACTATCTCGCTGGAACCCCCACACCCTCTCCAACGTGTTGGAGCTCTAGCAAATATCCCTGTCAGTATATTATCCCTTTTCAATTCAAGTGCAATCGATTCTTCTTGTGCAGGTCGCTTCTAACCCAAAAGTGATTGAAATGAACCAACAATGTAAACCCTTCTGCCATGCACTAGCTGCTCCGACTCGTGTTTTTTTTGTGCAAAGCAGAAGCTGAACACAGAATCTTGGTTCTATTCTATCTAGGTAGTAAAACACAACGTGCTTCATTTTGTGCTGTGTTGCATTATAGCTTATCATAGTTTATTACAACTAATTTATTGCACTGTTATTGTGTTAATGCTGAAGAATAACTTAATATAGTCCATAATTAATCTTAGATTTATTGTAAAATGAAAGAAAAAACATCCATTAAAGGAATGCCTGTTCTGGTAATTGCAATATCGTTAGTCCCGAGTGAATTCTACCCATAATTAGTAAGACCATAACAATTAATTGCAGAAAAATTTGAATGATTTGAATGAATATATAAGAATTTTAATCTGTATTGCACTTTCTTTTCGATTCATAGGTTTTGTTACATTTGGTTAATTGTATTTCCTATGCATGATGTGCAGTGTTCAGAAGAGTGAGAAGTACTATGATTGAAGCCTATAAGATCCTGAATATTCTTGGCAAGTTGGGAGTGTTAACGATAATTACTCATGGTTCGCAACCCAGAATGAGTGATCACGTTTTTTTACCAAATTCGGCATTCCCTTTGAGAGTACACGACATGAGCCCTTTTTCATCGCTGATAGTTGTGCGAAGTCGGAAAGCTGCGTTGGCAGTACGTGAACGCACGCCATTGAATGTTAGTTTAAGTCAGAGGCAGAACAAGTGTTGCTAGACAAGGGAATCGAACGTTATTGTAGATCAACAGAGATGAGGAATTTGAAACACAAACTGATTAGCATTGTTCATCTAAAATTGTGGAATATGATTGAAATACCGAATCGTTCACTTCTGTCCCTAATTCACAAGTCAGGATGCCTCCAAGAAAGTTACAGAGTTTTGCTCATTTCTGTATTCCACACGAGACGATAAAGTTCGACCTTGTTCTTCAATCATCGGATTAAAATTGTGGAGAAGCTTAACAGCAGCATTACCAAGATATCTGATAACAAGCGAGATTAAACATCAGGATATATTTGAGTCAATTTTTGATCAAGTAGTTAGAATTACATGGACATCTTAAGGAAAGAAGACATTCTCACTGCTAGAAGTCCGAAGTTCCAGAGATCAAGATCTTGATACCTAAGTGCGTAAAGGCCATCGATGGAGCATTTAATTTCAGTGAAAATCAAAATAATGCAATTGTAGATTCGCCAAAAAAAAAACCGTTATCACTGAAAAATGAATTAGGGCAGGAATGTCACCACTATTTAGGTACTTTGATATTGGTTATTGAAACTCAGAGCTTATCAGCACGTCAGTTCACAAAGGGTTTTGTTGCTGATTGGATATTGTTTCAAAAATAGGATCGACCACAATTTGCTGATGATGGGGTTACATGCAATAGTTAGGCATGGAATGCTCTCAGTGGCCCACGAGCAGAGTTTGAGGCAGTGACTGATTGCAGTGACTCCATGGCAATTGTTTAATGCACAATTGAACACTGACAAATTTTGTTTATCCTAAGAAAAATCAGAGTTAGGACGTTTGAAAGTAAAAGATTGGAGTGTTTTAATATATTTTCAATGAGGAAATATTTGGTGTTTGATATCTGCTCAGGAAAGATCCTCTTTGTTTCTACAAGAAGCTTGTTAACAATTATGAAACTATCCGTGAGACGATGTTAACTACTGCTGCATCAACTACTCCCTAATGACGCTAATGTAATTGATTTCTATGTCAACATCACTGTTGTCATTATCCACGGTATTAGAGATATCTATTTTTCTGAAAGCTTTCTGCTCACCATTTCCTTGTATAGGTGAATACTGTCCTTCTCATCGCCATGTGGAATTGTTCAATTTGGCTGATAGTGGCCTTGACTGTTGACCGTTATGTGGCCATTTGCTGCCATAACCTGAAGAATAGATACTGCATGGTGAAAACTGCGTTGCTCGCCAAATGAATAGCTTATCTACTGAAATGCATCAAGAATCTCTGTCTTACTTAACTTCCAGGCTCTTGAACATGCTGGATAGCGTGCCTCGAATCTCTGGCGTCAGGTCAATTTCTTTAGACGTCTTCCGCCTGGCAGAGCTACCAGAACTGAACCACGTCTTGAAACCATTTCTGCCATTATGCTCATTCTGACTTCCAATGCTGCGATCGTCAAACACATAATTGAAGCCATCCAAGCCCGGAGAAGGCCTCGTTGCGATGATAACCACAAAGACCCGGTGATTTCTGTTTGGCCTTTCACTTTCTTTTTCAGCTTGCTCATTCATTGGAGAACTTATGCTGGACATTATCTCGAAATACGGATTCTGGGTGAACCCAGCATAAGTGGACTGCATTTCAATGATATGTAGTAAATCCTTTCAAAGAAGACGAATATCATCCCAATACAAAGGTCCTCCTGCAATAATGTCTATTTGGTGACCAAGAAAACGTTCAGAGTGGAGTCGAAAAAACTAGTACTCAGTCTAATATCACCGTCATTCGTTCCATCAAACGGTGAGAAATAAATAACATATTCACGTTCGTCCATCGAAACTACATTGTTCTCTCATTCTTTATACTGATTGTTCTTGATCCGGGTGGCTCACTTAAAATTAATCTCGCTCATATGTATAATCAAGTAGAAGTGTCAAATCTCAATTCATAAACATAAACTCTATAATTCAGCCCCTTGCCCTACAATACAATCCAGATAGCCTGCGCAGGAGTATGACACCGTTGGAAATTTAATCTCTTTAAACGAGAATGAGGTTTATATTGGCCTTCTGAATCACTTCGAGGGAATGAAATACAAGAAAAACATAAGCACTTTGTAAGATGTGGATAGATATTAATTCCACACTTTCCACAGCAGAAGACTCTTGACTAATGTTTGAATGTAACAGAATGCCCATGAGTATGACAAGTCCTTTGCTCTGAAGCGAATCAATGTTGGAATTTAATTTGCTGCCTTACTGGGGGGTGGAGGTGAAGGAAATGGGAAAATTCAAACTGGCATTGAATCGATACATCATAAAGGCAAATTTGGTTAAAATATAGAGGCATGTATCTACTTTCCAAGTTCATTCAACTATCGGTCCTTGGTTTGGTTAGTGACTCAATTCTGCCTCTCTTGCATGATTATGAACAAATGGATTTACCACATAAGGATGACCCAAGCTAACTGCAGTGCAGGCAATATTTTCTGAAGATCATTTATAATCGTGTGAAATGGAAATTCTGTGATCATATTCTGTAATTATAAATACATAACACATCAGGTTAACAGTAAACTATTTACCCAGTTATTGTTTCGTGAGACCACGAGAAACTTTTGAGTAGGTAGAAGAAGTTTAAACATAGCACTGTGGCACGGGAGCACATTGGTTCGCACTGCTGCTTCACCCGGGTTCGATGCTACTGTCTGTGTGGTGTTTTCAGGCTCCCCCCATATCTGGATGGGTTTCCTCCAGGTAGTCTGGTTTCCTCGCACAGTTAAACTTGTCCACCTTCGGTAAATTGGCTATATTAATTTGCCCATAGTGGTCAGGGGAATTTTGTTTGGGTGCATTAGTCGACAGAAATGTTGAAAAGGGGAATGGGCCTGGGTGGATTACTCTTTCTAGTGTCACTGTTGACTTGTTTGACCAAGTGCCCTCTTTCCACACTCTCGGTATTCTATGATTTATATGACTAACAATGACATTTTCAGGTGTAATTGAAGTATCAGGAAATGCAATGACTGTGGAACAGTGGAACTGTTATGCATTTATTTATTCAATGAGACAGGTTGGTATACTTCGTGCAATGCTTGAATTGCATCACAACATATCATACAATTTAGGAAATGCTGTGTAGATAGTGATAATGTCAGTGGATTAGTAATTTTTCAGAAAGGTGGTTTCAAATGGCAAATGGTGGAAACTGAATTTAGGGAAAAACAGGATTTAATCTAATCATAGCCAAAACAACACTGTTTTCTGTTCATAAAAAAGAGGCACATCTGGTTTAGTAATGTCTGCAAGGGGAAGGAATCTCTGTTCTTTCCTGGTCTGCCCGTTGCTTTACGCCAGGCCAAGTCTTGCTTGCTTTCTTGAATGCAAGGTAGGGCACACTCGATGCAGTGAATACAATGCAAAAGATTTGAGGAGGTACAGGTGAAATCACGCTTCAACTGGAAGGACTCTTTAGGCCCTTGCATGTTGAGCAGGGACGAGGTGAAGGGATAGGTGTTGCAATTTTTGCGGTTACATGGGAAGTGGGGTTGGTGTTGGTGATCGAGCAATGGGCTCAGGTGTCCCAGAAAGAAAAAGAAATCCTTGCTAAATGCAGACACGGAAATTGAACGACAGAAGCGTTTGGTGGGAAGTTCAGCTGCAGTTGTCTGAAAAAAGGAGAATGATTCTTTGAATGCGGGCACTTATGCCATGAAACTTGAGAACAAGGTGGGTTACAATTGAGGGCCCTGCCAAGCACAGTAGGCAGGAAGCCACTGTTATGAAAGATGGAAGCCATGTCAGTAAGTGAGCATGCAGTGCCAAGCGGAGGAGAGTGATGGTGGACGGGGATTGTTGATGCTTCCGGAGGAGTAAAAGCTGAGAGCTCTCAGTTCATCCTCGTGTGGAATGGAGGTGTAGAGGGATTGGAGATCCACAGTGAACAAACAGCAATTAGGGATGGGAAGTTGAAGTGGACAACATGGCGGAGGGCATCGTGTTATCAGTTATGTCGGTTGTCAGGGTCCAAACACATGAGCGAGGATGGAGTCAAGGTAAAAGGAAACAAGCTATTGTGGCAGGAACAAACTGGTACAACAGCCGTAGAGTGGAATTTGGGAGGAATTGGTTCAATTAAACCATAAACGATTAAAATACTTCACAATAAAAAGTAATATGTACACTAATCTGGCAGTAAATTTACTTTATGCGTGTGAAATAGGAATGAAGAAGGATACAACTTTTAATAACGACACAATCAGGAATCAGCATAGTCAATCAGTGGCACTTTCAAAAGCATGGTAGCTGGCGATGTGGGACGGCAGAGTTCAACTCAGTCATTTGTCAAAAAAGTGAAATGAGATCATCAACATTTTTGATGTTGCAAATGAAAAACATGGAATCAACTGTAACTAAGGCGCTTGCTGTTCATGATTCGTCCATTTGTAGACTCTTGCTCAAAATAAATGTGGCAAGATCTGAATGTTTTGGAGAGATTGCATGTACAGATTTGGGAAATTTCTTAATTTCTTAAAGACGATGAATGAGCCAGTCATTGTCCCGTTCTTTGTCATTATACCCTTATCCCTGTGATTGGCGCCCTTTCTAAGCGTTTAATTCCCGAAATGCTGTCGTTTATGCCTGTAAATCACCAAACGTGATGTATCTTACATTTTGTATTGAGCTGTATTATTGCATAGTTTTCAGCGCTCTTTGAAAGTTCGGGGCTAGCACGTGGCTATAGTATGCACAGGTGCTTACATGTTATAAGATTTTATGATAAAATATACATGTTAATTGCAATTTCATTGTGGAGCAATGCAAGAGATTAACTAATGTTTCGTAATCAATTTATGGAAATTCCATTTGTTACATAATTAAAATCTAAGTTGGTATACCAGCTTTACATGAATATTAAAAGGCATAAACGTCAAAAAACACATTAGAATTCATGTGGTAACATACCAGGAAGAAAAATTACTATCTTCGGGTCGTTCAACACAAATCACAATAGATAATGAGAAACAATTGTTGTAGTAGATGAACTGCAAAATAAGTGTACATGCAACAGTCACAGTTGTTTTTGCTGGTGGAGGAATATAATGATTAGAAGCTAATATGTTTCAACTTTGTTGTGTCATTATTAGTTTCGTATCATATAAAGTATTTGTGGATTTGTCTAAAAATGACGAGTGTTGATCAGAGATTTTAATTTGTTATGGGTTCTGTTGTTGTCATTAGGAAATATTTGAGTTCATCTGAATTTCATAAAGGAATGTGGTATTTTTTTTTAAAAATCTAATAATGACCATATAATCAGTGAGGAATTTCATAAATACCATCTTGTTCACGAATGCAGTTCAGAAAATGAAGGTCACTGTTGTTACCTGCACTGGTCTGTATGTGGCAGCAGACAGGCAGCAATCGAACTGAAACTGCCGTTTGAAATTGCCTAGCAAACCACTGGTTTGGAAAGAATCAGGTTTTACAGGCTGACGCATTCGTGAACATCAAGTTTGATTGTAAGGAGCAAACTAAAGAAAGAAAGAGAAATATGAACAGTGAGGGTGGGATTGGAGAAGGTTTCCAGAGGTTACCACGTCGGAAGATCACGAGATAACTACTGACAGATTGATTAGAAGAATTAAAACACGATATTGCAGAATTACGGATAAATTGAGACTTCGGGGATGTGAAGAGAGAGACTATGGAGCAAATTGAAAATTAAAATGTGAGCATTATTAAAATTCTGCATTGCCAGACAGAAGACAAATGCATTGTCTTGAAAGAAAGGATGATAGTATCAATATGGACTTTGATGGAAAAGAAAAAAGTATGTGTATGATTAAACTGATGAGCTTCGGAAAGATTTGATTCAATGGAAAGAGAATGGTGTTTGCACATGGGCTGACTGGAGTGGCTACGATATGTACAAATGTTTAATTCATGACTGAATGTTGAAGAATAACCAACTGCTTGATAACAGTTGGTATCAGGATTGAGTAAAAGGATGGATGAAGATGGAGAGATAAGCTTTTCAGTAACAAAATAGGGAGGATAATTAACTGGAGTTTGGGATTCATTCTGTAACATATTTGTCTCCACTGTCCTTTTAGCGAACTTGTTGGTGATCATTGCCTTGTGCCAAAGGCAAAGTGAGCACTCGTTCTGCGTACCTTTTAGCAGGTGGGAATCACAATGGCTAACCAACTTGTCATTATGGCTGGCAGTGTCCTCAACCGTATTGGTGGTATCTACTTCAGAAACAGTGCCCTATCTCCCACCCCTGGTGAACAATCAACAGTGTTGTGGAAAATGCTCTACGAGGTAGCTCTGTCTGATTGACAGTGGCTTTCACCATCGATTGCTTTGTGGCCATCAGCTGTCAGAAGCTGAAGATCAGATAAAGCAACTCGAAAACTGCAACGCTGGTAATAGGAATGATCTGTTATCTGAGCTCTGTTAAGAACGTCTCTGTCTACTTAGTCCCTCCGTCACAGTACATTGTGGATGGGGTGACCTGCTTCTGTGACATTACACCAATACTTAGTCTTTCTGGCAGGTCTACGATGTAGAACCAGAGATGGTCAATCGCAAGACATCCATTCTGTTGCTTTTTGCCGTCTCGTTCAGTTCCCTCCTCCTTTGGTCCAGCTATGAGGGGCATCATCTTTATGTGCAATTGTTAGGTGGAGGATCCTTCAATGGTCTGGACTTCAGTGACCTTGATATTATTCTTCAAGAAACGATCAACTTGCCTCAGATACGTAGTTCCTGCAACAATGTCTTCATTTATGCGATGCCCCAGAACAAATTTCGAGAAGTGATGACAAAGCGTATGTGTCCCTTCACTACTGTCATTAATGTTAAATGATAAAAGCTTCTAGAGTAAATAAAACAAACATATCTACCGACGCTGTTTCTCTTCCATCACAGAGGCACAGTTTGTTACGATCTGTCTCAAACAAGAATGAGAAAGAAATATGAGCAAGCACTTACACTAGTGAAATGTAAAGTCTTTTCTTGTGCCCTGATGCATTGCTGTCTTAACTATTGAAAGCTTGTGAATTCGGAGAGGTTTTAGATGTGATACTAATCTATAGTTTGCATCTCTGACCACACTGGTGGCTCTCCAAGTGTTGTCAAGCAGTATTTAAAACTGTTCTGTCTTCCTTCTTTCCTTCCTTCCTTCCTCCTTCCTTCCTTCCTTCCTTTTTCCTTCCTTCTTTCCTTCCTTCTTTCCTTCCTTCCTTCCTTCCTTCCTTCCTTCCTTCCTCCTTCTCCTTCCTTCTTTCCTTCCTTCTTTCCTTCCTTCCTTCCTTCCTTCTTTCCTTCCTTCTTTCCTTCCTTCCTTCTTCCTTCCTTTCCTTCCTTCCTTCCTTCCTTCCTTCCTTTCTTTCTTTCTTTCTATCTTTCTTTCTTTCTTTCTTTCTTTCATTCTATCTATCTATCTATCTATCTATCTATCTATCTATCTATCTATCTATCTATCTATCTATCTATCTATCTATCTGTCTGTCTATCAAGTTGTTTATCAACCTATTATTATTGGTTTATTTATTGGTTCTTTGATTGTATAATTGGTTTATTACTTATACGTTGAACTGTTTTTTACATATTTTTCGATTACTTTGGAACTATCATTACGATATATCTAAAATTCTTCAACATTATCAACAAGACACGAAAAGAAATTAGTTCAGGTGTTTCAACTTGCCTCAGCAATGTTTCATTCAGTTATTTTTATGTTCTTTATGTGTTCTGCAATCAGCACCTTTTTTGATAAACCCTAGAATTGTTGGTTATTTAACAATGTAAAATGTTGATTTTGCTTTGTCTTCATTTTCCTATACTACCATAACTATGATTCCTCGATCTGTTCAGTCGTGTTATAATCTTTGTATATTCTGATCTGCCTACAGTGCAGGCAAAATAAAATTTTGACAGTATTTAAATACATACAATAACAATAAATCAAGTCATATCAAGCATCAGCAGGCTGTTACCCGTTAATCGTTCAAATTCATTTAAACTCCATCCCTGAATTAGTTGTTTTTTCTTTGTTATTTTGTTTCAAAACCAGTTTAGATTTTTTTTCTCTCATATGTGTGTTTCTGTGAAGTAAGCAGTGGCATTATGTATGTATACCACTTCAGATTCATTTCTACATCTGACGGTAACAGATTGCTAATTTGCTACTCTATCTGCATAAAAATCTAGTGGTCTGTTTCAATACGTTTGATTTGTTGAATTTTAGAACCTCGGGAATCTGCCCCAGATCTGTTGACATTTATTTTTTGCCGCTTAAGTCAAATTTATAAACAGGAGAATTTGGACCACAATTTTGAATTTTGAAGCATGATTTGACTCACATTCAAAACTGGTCTGAAAGAAAATATAAGTGAATTCTAAACATTAATTTTAATTCATTCCCCGCAAATGACGGCAGAACTTCTAATTTTGTATTAATATTTCTGTGTTTATTTTTTATTTATAATATTGATTGTATTTTTCTTTTATGTAATTTCCCAATTTTCATGACTTCTGAAATTAAGCTCCAAGAAAACATTCGGTACCTTTCAATATTTATATAAGGAAGTAAAATTCTTCATGGTGGATATATTGGACATAAGATATGATGCAAGAACGTGGACAATTCAAGTTTCTGGGATTTTTGTGAGGATCACTCATGTTCCCGTGGTTAGGATTTAGAGCTTGTGTCGCTTATTCTTGGATACAATTCCCAGTCGGGAAATTGAGAGTTATTTCTTCTGGTCTATTATCCGAAAGAAAATGAATTTCTGGCTGCAAATAAAATGTATACACTGAATCTGCTAGAGTGAATCCAGTAAGAGTTTGATAATGTCTGGATGGAAAATGGCAGTGAATAGAATGAGATAACTGCCACCCACAAACACCCTTGAAACCTTTGCACAATTTTATCTTGGAAATATATCTCCATTTCCTTAGCTGCAAAATATCTGTCTTTTTTTGTGTGTGTTTCAAAATTGCTTAGCGAAAATTTCATTCACCTTCTAATTCTGCAAACACGGACTGTTCACAACTGAAAAATACTTGCCTTCAAAATCACAGAAAGAGGTAATCACCTCTTGACCTGGTTTTGAAGTGATATTTTGAACTGCAAAACGAGGCGGCACTGTGCCTCATTAATTAGCAATACTGCCTCCTAGCGCCAGTGACCCGGGATTTATCCCTACCTTGGGTGACTGACTTTAATTTTTCCACTGCCTTACCCATGTGGTGAACTTCTTCCTGATCAAATGCAGGGCTCTAATCATAAACTGTGGATGAACAACCGTTTCTAAATTATTTGATGACCCCTTTATCCTCTAATGAAACTTTATTCCATTATTAACTGGAGCTGCTGGTAGCAAGCACTAAACTACATTGCAAGTCCTTTATTATCAAATTGCAGACACAATCCAAAGTATTTCCTGCTTTCATCTGTCAGAGGCGTTAATTTATCTTTGCTTAGCCACTGCGTTTTTATTGCTTTCATTTCACCTACGTTTAGGGGGAGCTGGTAATTGCACTGAAGTAACAATCCAGAGATGGATGCCAACATTTGCCTCCTCAATAGAGCATACATAGGTGGAAGTCAGCAACAGGAAAGGCGAAGTCACTTCATTGGGAGGTTTCTACTAATCCCCCAATAGCAACAGAGAAGCGGAGGTGTCGATTAAGTAACGGATTTTGTAAAGGTACAGAAGTAATAGGGTTGTTGTAATGGGAGACTTTCACTTCCCGAAAACTGATTAGAACCTCCTTAGTTCAAATAGTTTGTGTGAAGCTGTTGTTATCAGGTGTGTCCAGGAGGCGTTCCTGACTCAATATTTAGATTGGCAGACCAGAGCGGCAGCCATATTAGATTGCATTTGTGCTTGGCAACGAATCATTCCAAGTGAGAGATCATTTCAGCGATCGTGACCAAAACTCCCTGACGTTTTTTATACTCATGAAGAGGGATGAGTAGAGATATGGGAAAGTAAATTGTCATTAGACAGGAACTGGGGCGCCTAAATTGGTAAAGATGTTCTCAGAGAAATTCAGGACAGAAATATAGAGATTGCTTTGGGATTACTGCTTTTCGTGTTTGACAGGTTTGTCCCACTGTGGCAAGGAAGGGATGGTACGTTGAAAGAACCTTGTGTTACGAGAGATGTGCAACATTTAGTCAAGAGGAAGAAAGAAGCTTACTTAAGGCTGGGGAGGCATGGATCAGGCAAAGCCCGAGAAGGTTCCAATGCTGTCAGGAACGAAGTGAAGAAATTACATAATGAGAGCTGGAAGGCGGCATGAAAAAGTTTTATCAGGTAGGATTAAAGAAAACCTGAAGGCATTTGACACTTACATGAGGTTGGCCAAAGTAAGAAGGGGCCGATCAGGGATAGTGGAGGAATCTTGTGCCTGGAGTTGGGCGAGGTTGGGTAGAACCATTAAAAGAGTAATTCGCTTCAGTATTCCTTTCTGGGAGAGATATTAACTTTTTCGAGGACAGCCTGGTGTAATGCCGGATGATTGGATGGTGGCAAATATTGTTCAAGAAATGGAAAAGGGATAAACCTTGGAATTGCAGAGCCGTTAGTCACACGTCTATGGTGGATAAAGCATTGAGAGAATTCTAAGAGTATCTAAGAATATCTAAGATTTATCATTATTAAGAAAACCATAGTGTGGTTGAAGAGTGTCAGCATGGCTTTGTGACAGGCAGCTCATCCTTTTCAAACATATTTGCATTCTTTGAGAATGTGACAAATCACGTTGATGAAGTTAGAGTTGGGAGAGGTATACAAGGAATTCAGCAAGGCATTTGGTAATGTTCCTCTCGGCAGGATCATTCAGAAAGTGAGGAGGCATGAGCACAGGAAATTTGCATGTCTAGATACAGAATTGACTGCCTTAAGGAAGACACAGTGAGGTGGCATGTGGAAGGTTTTCAGATTGGATCTTGGTGATTAGTAATGTTCCACATGGATCTATTCTCGGATTTCGACACTTTGTGATTTTTATATTTTTTGCTCATTCACTGAAAAAGGGTGTCGCTGCATTATCAGCATTTGCTGTCCATCCAGGTGGGAATTTAAAAGTCTACGACATTGTTAATGGTCTGGGGTACCACGTTCGCAAAACTAGGTAAGGTCAGGAGAAATGTCTTTCCCGAGTCTAACAATAATACCATTACGCCATTACCTCCCCATTAAATTACCTGGATGAGGACATGGAAGAGTGGCTTTGTCAGTTCGCCGATTATATGAAGTTTGGTGGATTGGTATGTACTATGGAACGCTGCTTTAGCTTACAAGAGGACTTCGACAGGATGTAGAGCTGGGCTGATAATTGGCAGGTGGAATTGAACCTACAAAAGTGTGAAATGAAAGGAAGGTTAAAGGCTGGATTCTTGACTGTGTGAAGGAACAGAGGGATGTTGACATCAATGTCCATACTTCCCTGAAACTTGCCACTCAACGTGCTCAGGTTTTAAAGAAGGCGTAGGGTGTGTTAACTTTCATTAACAGTGCGTTCAGTTTGAGAGCCGTTAGGTTATGTTACAGCTCAGAGAGCACTGTTTAGACGACACCTGAAATATTGAGTTCAATTCTGATCGTCTCTTTATTGGAAGGATGTGGAGACTTTAGAGAGGGTGCAGAGAAGATTTGGCAGGATGCTGAGTGGACAGAAGAGCGTGTTTTATTACAAAAAAGGTTGAGGACGGAGGGTTATTCCCACTGGAGCGATGAACCATGAGGTATGACTTTGAATGAGGGGAACAAGTTGATCACAGGCAAAGTTGGAGTGGATGACCTGTGATTTTTCCAGGTCGGACATGTTTTCTAACAAACGGGCAAATTTTAAGTTGTTGGTGGAAGGTTTAGGGGAGATATCAAAGGTAGATTCTTTAAACAGAGAGTTATGGGTGCGTGGAATGCGCTGCCAGCCTTATCAATAGAGTCAAATACTTCGGCACATTTAAGCGACTCTTGTGTAAGCTTATGGAAGAGATGTGAGACTGATTTAGATAAGGGTAAAAGATCAGGACAACATCGAGAGCTGACGGCTTGTACTATGCTGTCCTCTTCTATGTTCTATGCTTCACGTTCTATGTAATGCTCTAGAATTCATGTCTAAAAAAAGATGGTATAGATGGGTAGTCCATGGTGCAATCAAAGACCAAGCTTTCGCTTTTAAGACAGAATTGTCAAGAGCAATGGTTCATTGATAAGCACTGCTGCTTCATAGCGCCAGGGACCCTGCGTCGATTCGGACGACTGTCTGAGCGTAGTTTGTGCATTCCCCTGTATCTGTGTGGGTTTCCTCTATGTGCACCGGTTTCCTCCCACAGCCCAAAAGATGCGCAGTTTTGGTGAATTGGCTGTGCTAAATCGACCAAAGAGTTCTGGAACATGTAGGTTAGGTGCAATAGGCATAGGTAAATATATGTCGAAGGAATCGGTCAGGGTTAGTTAGTCTGTGCAGTTGTGGATGTGTTGACCTGAAGGGCCTGTTTCCATACTGCAGAGATTGAGTGATTCTATGATTCTAAAAGAAATAATAGAGTTTCCTAAGCCTGTTCAATGGAAATTTACCATTCATACCTGATTGGGACGTTTCATTCAAGACTCATAGCAAAGTAATTAACTCTTAACTGAACACTGAAGTGGTATACTAACCGAGACAAATCGTGTCAAGAGCAACAAATGAGTAAAAAAATAAATGGAGCCATAACTGGATTAAGTAATATCAACATTCGGTGATTGGAATTAACTGAAAACAGAACTTCATTAGCAACGTAAGGATGGTCATGCCACTAGCATGGCCGAAGCAGCGTTTCCTCCAGCGAATGAATTGAAAAGACATTGAGACCCAGGAACAGATGAAGACATTTCGCCCAACAAGTCCACTCCACCATACAATGGGATGAAGGCTGATCTCATAATCCACAACTTAACTTTCCTGCCTGTTTTCTATAACCCTTGTTTCCCTTACTAATTAATAATCTGTCTCTTTTACTTTTAATATATTTAACTGCCCAACTTTTACAGCTCATTGCAATAAAAATCACCACTGATTCACGATCTTGAAGGGAGAGAAATAATCAATTCAGGCTGAAAGACTAACGCTTAATCTATGATTACACGTTCTGGTCCTCAACTGTTTTGAGTATAATTCAGAACAGAACAAATCAGTTATAGCTGAACATGAATTCACCCAAGTCTCTGGTAGTGCGAAAAATAGAGTTTTTTGCCCCAGACACAGAAAAGTGACAGGAGCTAATGATCTGACTTGTATGTTCAGACAATTGATGATTGACTTCTTCAGCTCCTCGGACAACCGTTCCCACGTCTACAGCCACAAGTGGAATCGGTGGCAATTCTGTTGGCAATTTCTTTGACAGTTCTAAACGTACGCTAGTTCACTGGTTGGTGAGATTCAGTACTGCTTGCCATGTCGGTTTAGATAAGTTTCTTGCCTTAATAATAATATCCTGTTTTGCCGTGATAGTAGCAATATTAGGTCAAATTATATTGCATTGCTTTGAACCCTTCTCGTAATTGCCTCGATGGCTAAATAGCACGTTGTTCCAATCAGGGAATCCTGTAAGAAGGACTGGTTGTTCACCGACAAAATAGATTACATTGTCTCATATTACTAAATACGAACAGAAAGATTTTGTCTGGTCATGTCATCAGAGCATGATCACTGATTACTTCCCTGATGAAACAACGTCAAGTCACTCCCTTTTTGGTAGCATTGACAAGGGTCTCAATATCTTTTCAATTCATTCGCTGGAGGAAAAGCAGCTTCGGCCATGCTAGTGACATAATAAACATATGAAACGGCAGTCTTTTAGTAATATCAGGGTCCTTTCATTGTATATCGCAATATTGTAATCCTTCTCAGATGATAAGTATGATTATCCCCATGTTTGGGGATATATAACAGGGAGAGAAAGTGAGTATGGAACTGGAAAAGCACGGCAGATCAGGGAGCATCCGAGGAGCAGGTGAATCGACGCTTCGACGCTCGAATTGAGGCTTGTGGGCGGGGGAGGGGGGAGGTTGCTGCAAGTTAAATTGTAAGGGGGATGGGGTTGTGAGAAGGTAGTTTCCTCATTTCTCCTCCACCCACATTATCCTGGTCCCAAGCCTCGAATGCGACACCTCACTCCTGACGCATCCAACACTTTTCCCATCTATGTCCTCCCCCAATCTATCACCTTCTCCCTCACATTTATCTACCTATCGCTTTCACAGCTACATTCACTTTCCCAACACAAAACACTCTCATTTATCTCTTAGCTCCCTGGCTCACAAGCCTCATTCCTGATGAAGGGCCTTTGCCCAAAATTTCGATTCTCCTGCTCCTCGTATGCTGCCTGATCTGCTGTTCTTTTCCAGATAATAACACTACCGCGGTTTAACGTCCCTTTTCACCAGCGTTCTCACTACCCAATACGGTCTCACAAGTGTTATACATCTTATGTTTCGCTGACACATTGTCTCAATTGTTTATCAGTCACTCAGTCGGGGAACTTGATGCATATTCTGTTTTAGCAGGTTAGTACTGATCATTGTAAATTCTCAGCCAGTGCAGACCCTGCACGTTTCTGTTCTATGTTCTTCCTTAGGAGTATTAAACAGTCAGGCAATAAATTATGAAGACATATTTTGCAGAGTCTTCAGAAAATTAATGGCATTGAACATAACATGGGAGTTTCTCTGTATATCCAATTAGTTTTGACTTGGTCTTGACAGCTCCATCTACAACTCTACTCATTTGCTCCTGCGGAATCGAAAGCTTTTTATCTCTCCTGTTGATTTCTGATATGTTTACAGCCGCTATTCGCGAGGTGCAACTTACTCCTGCCATTTGAAATATCCTTTCGTTTTCCTGAGAAGGCTTTTCTCTGACCTGAACTTCTGACTTTCCACCTGTAATCCGAATAGGTGGGCAAACAATTATTTTGTGGTTTTGGAGCATCATTCTTGTATTTTTGTTAGGTCAAAAAATTAATGGAAATGCATATATCCTAGCATAGGTGTCATGCTTTTTCCAGAATGTTTCATTACTAAGCAACCTTTCCTATATTAATGTTGAGGTCTCTTTATTAAACTCTCTTGGTTCGATCGTGACTACTATTTCACTCAAAATCCTGAAATTGCGTCATGTGTAAATCCTGGAGAATCATATAGTCTTTTTAAAGAGGATCTCCGTGC